>NW_007000240.1:0-7722 GCF_000164805.1 Carlito syrichta | reverse complement strand
GAAAACATACATAAACCTGATGTGCTCCTCCATGCAAAACACAATTTGAAAATGACATTAAGGAAACAATCCCATTTTCAATAAGACTAACAAGGATAAAAGACTCAAAAATAAATTCAAGTAAGGAAGTCAAAGACTTGTACAATGAAAACTATAGAATATTGAAGACACAAACAAATAGAAGGTCATCTTGTCAATGGATTGGAAGACTTAATACTGGTAAAATGTCCCTACCACCCAAAGCAATCTAAATATTTAATGTAATCTCTAGTAAAACCCAGGAGGTTTTTTTTTTTTTTTTGCAGAAATAAATAAAATAAATCTACATACAGAACAGCTGAACATGAATGCCAAAACAATCTTGAGGGGAAAAAACCAGCTGGAGACATCACATTTCTTGTTTCCAAAATATATTACAAAGTTACAATAAATGAAATGGCATGAGCATAGATACATGCAAATATATCAATGAGAAATTAATCTTGCGAGTATGGTCAACTGATCATCACTAAGGATGTAAGAATACACTAAAGAAAGACAGTCTTTTTTCAAATAGTGTTGAAAAAACTGTAAGGCCAGAAATATATGAATAATATTGAACCCTTATCCTACTATATAAATGACAATAGACAAGATGTAGAAACTGTATAAATGTCCATCACAAGGTAAATTAGTAAAGAATAACAGAAAGAAAACAGAGAAACAGCAACAACAGAAGGAATGTCCTCCCCCAAATATGTAAGAAAGTGGCAAATATAACCATCAACATACCAGTAGTAACTTTACATATAAATAACCTCACTGCACCAAAAAAAAGACCGTTTTTAAAACATAGTTTTAAAACCTCAGAGTTTATAAACTAGGATTTATAAATCAAAACAAAATTCTACTCAATTACACAATGTTTATAAGAAAACAAGTTGAAACATGGCTTAGGTAAGTTAACAGTAAAAGGGTGGTTACAAAATATTATAACATTTTCCAAAAACTTAAAAAGCACGGGTGGTTATTTTAATATCAGATAAAGTGACATCAAAGCCAAGAGATTACTAGGCGTGTACCAGGAGAGCCCTATAACCGTTCAAGAAACTGAATTTCTAATTTTAAAATTTCTGGAACGTAAATCCCCTGGTCAACTGCTTAAGGAGAGACTTTTACTAAAGATTTCAAGAACAATTGACATCAATATTACACAATGTTTTCCAAAAAACAAATTAGAAGGGAGACTTCCCATCTAATTTTTAGAAATTGGAATAAAAAACAAGGAAAAATCTTAAAAAAAAAAAAAAGATTGAAAGAAAGAAGAAGGAATGAATGAGGAGAAAGGAGAAAGAAAGAAATGTATGCAATATTTTTGTGAATTTAGAAGGCAATCTTCAATAAATGTAGTACATTCTCTCCAGCAACATATGAAGTAAATTATACACTAAAATTAAGAGGAATTTATTTCTGATAAGAAATCTGGATCAATATTTTAAAAATTATTCAGTGCAACTCCCCATATTAACAGGATATGAAAAAAGTAATACCAACAATAGGTGCAGAAAAAGCATTGGATATAATTCCACATCCATTCATCATAAAATCTCTAATAGGAATATAGAAATATCTTTATAACAAACCTCCATAAAACTAGCAGTTAATATTATATTTTCTTTGTGAAAGACCAAATGCTTTCATTGAGACTGGAAACAAGATAAGATTGTCCATACTTACCATGTTTATTATATGTACAGCGGTAGAAAAATGGAGACATAAGAAACAATAGGAAATAAAAAAAATTCAATGTTCAGTAAATTGTAACAGATTTACTATAAAAGGGGCACTACAAAGCATTGTATAAATTGAGGGGAGATTCATAAATATTGCCCAAACTGAGAAAAACAGCCATATGTTATTTTAAAAATCAACAATATTTTAAGGAACTAGAGGAAAAACATAACATGCATTTCATTAGAATCCAGAAAAGAAAAGATATTGATACAGGAATAGTAATTTGAGGACATAGTAGTTTAAATATAGGCAAAGATGTTAATTTAGAGTTTCAAGAAGCAGACTTCAAATTGGATTAATACAAATCTGTAACGACACATATTTTTAAAAACTGCTGAATGTTAAGGTGGAGAAAAAATACTCATTCCACTTTTCAACAAGTGTATGTAGAAAAACAAAGATTTGAATAACTGCAGTTTTCTTATCAAAAACCATAATGACAGATAACAGTGGCATATATTTAAAGTGCAGACATGTGCTTCATAATGATGTTTCAGTAACAGCAAACCGTATACACAACAGTGGTCCTATATGATTATATTGAAACAGAAACATTTCTATTGCTTAGTGACATCGTAAATGTTGTGAAATCATACCACACATATTACTCCCATATTTGTAATGACGCCAATGGGAAGAAATGTACAACACTGCCAGTGTTTTAAACATATAGGATATATAATTATATGCACTACATAATATTTGATGGTGATTGTAAATGAATATGTAAATAATTTATGTATTTACTGTACAATACCATTTGGAACCATTTTGGAATAGACTCCTCCTACTGACCTAAAACAAATTGCCTGTAAAACCTTAGCAGGTTCTTCAAGAGGTATTCCAGAAAAGCACTCATATCACAGAAGACGACAGCTCCATGTGTGTTCATTGCCACTAAAGAACGTTCAGTAGGCCAAGACACAGAGGGAGAAGATAGTGATGTTCGTGATCCTGACCCTGTTTAGGCCTAGGATAGTGTGTGTGTTTGTGTCTTAATTTTGAATGAAAACTTTAAAAAGTAAAAGAATAATTAAAAATAGAGGAAAGCTTATAGATTAGGGATGTAACAAAAGAAAATACTTTTCTACAGCTGTATAATGAATGGTTAAGCTTAGTCCTATCTGAAGAGGTAAAAAATAATAAAGCAAAAACTAGCAGTAAGCTAAAGTTACTTATAAATGAAGGAAAAATAGTATTTGGGGTAAATTTAGTGTAGCCTAGGTATGCAGTGTTTATAAAGTCCCCAGTGGTGTACACTAATATCCCAGGCCTTCATTTTCTTCCTTGGCTCACTCACGGACTCATCCAGAGCAACTTCCAGTCCTGAAAGCTTCATTCCTAATAAGTATTCTTTACTAGTGTATCATTTTAAATCTTTTATAATATATTTTTATTATACCTTTTATATGTTTAAGTATGTTTAGATACATAAATACTTAGTATTGTGCCACCATTTCCTCAAGACAGTAACATGCTGTCCAAGTTTGTAGCCTAGACCAATAAGCTGAACCACATAGCCTGGTTATGTAGTCGCCTCTGATATCCAGGTTTGTGCAAGTACACTCTATGATGTTGCACAATGATTAAATCACCTAGCAATGCATTTCTCAGAAGGTATCCTTGTGATTAAGGTACACACAACAATAATTATGTTGGAATTCTTCCATCTATGCATTGTAAATGCAGTAAAAAGCATCTTTCATCATTGATATTTAATTAAGCATTTTCCATTGAGGGAAACCTAAGAGAATTGGTTGCCAGCAGAACTGCTCTTGCCAAGAAAAAATGCCAGAAATAAACACCCCAATTGTGGCAAATAAGTATTGGTTCTTCCACCATGACAATGCACCTGCTGAGTGTTGCACAGTTGCTGAGTGTTGCACAGTTGCTGAGTGTTGCATGGTTGTTGAATGTTCAGAAGTTTTTGACAAAAAGGCTCAATCCTATTCCCCACCTTCCCTTTTCACCTGCTCTTGTGTTGAGCATCCACTTTGGGTTTCCTGAATGAAAAAAGTCCTCTAAGGCACATATTTCAGCAGTGAGAAAGAGGCCAAAAACAAAATTGGCAGAAGTATTAAAAGGCATGAAAATTCAGGAATGCAAAAACTATTTGAGCAGTGAAAAAAAGACATCTTGATAGTTGTTTTGCATCAAAAGGAGCATACTTTGAAGATGACTGAAGTTTAAACATAAAAAAATACATTGACAATACAAAAGTAAATAGATTTAAGGTTTTTGGTAATCTTGCATATGTACTTATATTAATGACCAGAGCAATACTAAAATATAACACAAAGAAATACAACCAAAATCCCAATGGAGAAATTAAAATAAACTACTAAAACACTTTCAAAGTTTTTAAAAGGCAGAAAAAGAGAACAAAAGAACAATATTTAATGTAGACAAACAGAATCACAAATGAGCAATAGACCTAAGTTCAAACCTGTCAGTAATTATATTAAATATAGATTGCTTAAGCGCATCAATTAAAAGACAATATATCAGATTACATTTTAAAAAAGAACGAGTTCTATTCTGACCAAAAATGCATTTCTATTTAATACAGATAGGTTAAATTATGGGAAATTACGTGCCATGCAATCATGATTAGTCCGTTCAGGTTACTGTAACAAAAGCATTATAAACTGAAGGGCATATGAGAAACAAACGTTTGTTTCTCATGGTTCCAGAGGCCGGGAAGTACTATACCCAGATGATGCAGATTCTGTGTGAGGTGAGAGTTTGTTCCTCATATTCTGCAACTTCTCCCTGCAGCTTCATAGGTTGCTTCACATACAATTGTTCCCCTTACCCACAGTCTAGTTTTATGTTGCATACCATGTAGAGTAAAGTGTTGAACTCTTCATCTGGGGATTTGATTCATCCCTGGGTCCAGAATCCCCACATCGTCCATGCTGGCTACCCATTAGCGACTTAATAGCCATCTGTTTTATCATTTCAGCTGTCATGGTATTGTAATGCTTGTGTCCACATAACACTCTTTAATTTTGTCCTGGCCCCAAAGTGCAAGAAAAGTGAAACTGGCAATTGGGATATGCCAAAGAAGAGCCATGAAGTGCTTCCTTTAAGTGAAAAAATGAAAGTTTTGGACTTAAAGTGAAAAAAAATTGTATACTGAGGCTGCTGAAACCTGGGTAAGAACAAATCTTGTACCTGTGAAACTGTGGAGAGGTCAAAAGAATTTTGGCCAGCTTTGCTGTTGCTACTCAGGCTATGACAAGTAATATAGAGTTTAGCACTATCTATGTTTCCAAACATTTGCTGAGGGTCTTGGAACATATTCTCTGTAGACAAGTGGGAAATACCTGGTGGAAGCGTGAACAAGGAAGTCCTTTGGGCTGTATAACAAATTATACTGGAGAAGGCTATAGTATGTCAGCAACGATGGAAGAGCAATGGAAATGGGGAGTATTTGGGCAAATATATACTGGTTAATATTTATTCCACCTAAAACTTAAAAAACACATAAATATAAACAGCAAAAAATGGTAACCTTTTCTGTCTGTCAAGGGAGATTTCCTCCCTTGGGCCTCTTTTTTAAATACACTGATGCCATTCAGGAAGGCGCTAAAAGGCCCAACCTCTTAATACTATCACATTGTGTTTTAAATTTAACATAAAGAATTCTAGGGGGACACAGACATTCAGACCAGAGAATTTTCCTCCTGATTCCACCAAATTGTTGCCCTTCTCCCATGTAAAATACATACACTTTATCCCACTAGTCCCAAATGTCTTCACTTGTTTCTGCATTAAGTTTACATTGAAGCCCAAGGTCTCATCTAAATCAGGTGAGACAGACGCATAGTAGTATTCCTCCTGAGATGAGTGGCTTCTCCAGCTGTGAACCTGTAAAGTCAAACATGTTATGTAGCCGGGCTTGGTGGCTCAGCCTGTAATTCCACGCTTTGGAAGGCCGAGGTGAGTGGATTGCCTGAGCCCGCGGGTTTGAGTCCCGCCTGGGCAGGCGAGACCTCATCTCTACAATAAATCAAAAAAATCAGCCGGGCGTGGTAGCGTGCGCCTGTAGTTCCAGCTACTTGGAAGGCTGAGGCGGAAGGATCGCCGGTCAAGGCTGCGGTGGCCGGGAGCGGCCACTGCACTCCAGTCTGGGTGACAGAGAGACTCCAACTCAAAAAAAAAAAAAGTTATGTACTTCCAAAATTCAATGGTGGGACAGGAATAGAAGAGACATTCCTATTCCAAAAATGAAAGAAAATAGAAAGAAGGAAGGAGTGGCAGATCCTGAGCAAATTTAAAATGCAACTGGGAAAACAACATGAAATCTTAAGAACTTAGAATAACATTCCCTGACTCAATGGTTTGCATTCTAGACACACTGGGTGGTGGTTAATCCCCTGAGTTCTGGGAAGCCATGTCTTCATGACTTTGGACAGGTTTCCTGTGGAGGCTCTGAGGGAGAATCTGTTCCTTGCTTCTCTCCCAGCTTCCAGTGTTTGACCACAATCATTGATGCTTCTTGACTGGTAGACACACATCTCTAGTCTCTGCCATTGTCTTCACATGCCTGTCTCTCTATATGTCAGCCTGTGTCTTCACGATTCTCACTATTGTGACCATCTCTATACCCAAATCTTCCTCTTTTTTTAAGGACATCAGTCATGGTTAGGGTCTATTGTAGACACCCAGTATGACTCATCTTAATTTCATTACATCTGACATGACCAGATTTCAAAGAAAAAAAAACTTACATTTAGGGTCTGGGGCTTAGGATTTGAACATTTCTTTTGAGATGAGACAGTTCTACTCATCATAGAGAGAAGCTAAATGGAGCAAAAACAATGTTCACTGTAGCCTAGGAAACAATAAACCCAACTTTTGTTTTCAAGTTTTCTACTAATTCTTTGTAACCAACAGGATTTCTTTACACTTTTTCAGATTTCAGTGCCATTGTCTGCAAAAAGTGAGAATATGGACCACGTAATTTCAAGGGTTATTTTTAATAAACTTCTGAGATTCTTTAAAAGAATGTTATTGTCAATTCTCTATCAGACTGTTAGAAATTTAAAATATAAATACATTTAAATAGTTGTTTCAACTTTAGTTATACTAACAAATTTTAGAGAAATTTTCAAGTTAATTATGTTTGAATAGAGTTTCAAAGCTACTAACCATTATAGAGTTTCATCACATTGTAGTCATCTATTCAATTATACCAGTTACTCAGGCAAATATATAGCTGTCATATAATACCAGGACAAGTTTTTTTCTTTAAATATTTCACATAAAATAGTCACAGATACATTAATTCTTTAGAGTTGCTTTCAACCAAATTCTTATTTTAATCACCTATCTCTGATGATCTTGTAAAGGACAAAAATGTTTGTCTATTTGACAAGAACCTAAATCCCCTTATATATTATTGCTGTCTGTAGCATACAGTCAACATTTTTAATTGTTGTTGATCCTATTCTCTTTTTGTTGTCAGAGAATTCATGCAAGGCCTTCAAGAATTTTGTATTAAATTACCCCCAAGTTCTTCATATGTCCTCTGGCTCTACTGTCTCACTCATGTAATTTTTGAAAACCAATTGAATTGCTTTTATAATTTGTATAATTTTAACAGTGCCTCAGTTATAATACTTTTTAAGCACTATTGTTAACTTTTTATATAAAATAAAAAATAGGCATGTATTATATATAGGCTGTAAATTCTATCCATATGCTGTCTTAAATTTGTAAGAATATTTATTCCTTTTTTTGTGGGGAGAAGTATTACTTTGACAAAGAACCAGTCATTTTGGTCAGGTGGGTTATACTGTTTTGCATGTGAGAGAAAATGGACTTAGTTTATATATAATATTGTAACTTAGCTTTTCTAGTATCTGCATATTTCCTTTATGTATGTTTAAGATATTTAAATCTGAACATGAAAATAGTTTATTAAGCGACAAAATACAGAAA
>NW_007000239.1:0-490 GCF_000164805.1 Carlito syrichta | reverse complement strand
CCGGACCAAACCAGGATGGGGTCTCTCCCGTGAAGGGCTCAGTATCAAGAAATCCAGGAGGTTCACAGACCCATCGAGGGGGCCCACTTTACCTGAGCCAGCGTGACAAGGATGTCTCCTCAGGTTTAACCCTATGAGGAGAGGAGCTGTGAAGTGACCCATATGCTTTTTGTTCCATTTCTGCTATCTTAGCCCTTTTCTGTCTACAAAGCTGACCTCCTCTGCTCATTCTATGTCCTAGAATGAGATACCCCCGATTTGAGTATTGCTAACAAAAGCCAATTCAATCTTTTTTTTTGAAAAATCACTCTGTCGCCCAGGCTGGAGTGCAGCGACATACTCATGGCCACCACAGCCTCAACCTGCTGGGCTCAGGCGATCCTTCCACCTCAGCCTCCTGAGGACCAGGAACTACAGGCGTGCACCACCACACCCGGCTAATTTTGGGATTTATCGTAGAGACGAGGTCTCGCTCTGTTGCTGAGGCTGG
>NW_007000238.1:0-844 GCF_000164805.1 Carlito syrichta | reverse complement strand
TTGCAGGTATGAGTCACCATGCCCAGCCTCAACAGGAATGCTTCTAAACTTTGTAGTGAATTAGTGTCTGGATTACAGACAGTGGCGACCAAGAAATTTCAGGATACTGAGAAACTCTTCAAACCTGGAAACCCCCACAGAGTCACTAAGAGTGGCTTTCCAGGTGCAGTAAACAGACTGGTGTTGACCATGAGTTTGTAGAGTGAGGGAACAATAAGGAAAATGACCTCACAGAAGAGATAACACAGAAGGAAGCACTTTTGGAATGTCCAGTGGGAACAATGGAGGAAACAGTAGGTTTTATATTGTGGTCTACAGTTATCTGCCTTGACAAGTGCTGATTCTGGTATCAGGGATGAATAGAGGCCAGAGTAACTCCTGGAGACACCTAGAAGTTTTGTTGCAGACCGATGCTCCTTGTACTAAGCCACACTTTGGATCATGACACTACACATTCTTGGACATCTCCCTCATGGTTAAAGAGAGCTGCACCTTAAAATGTCAAAGAAAATTGCCATGGTGGAACCATTGGCCTGCCCCAGAAAAAGTTATTCAAGCACAATAATATGATTTTCAGATCCTTTCCTCTATGGTGAGGATCAACTGTCTACCTGAATTTGAGAATGTCTTATTTTCTGTGTCCTAGGGTGCATTATTAAAAATATGATTATAAAGCTTTAATATGGATTTCATGTTCTCTTATTGGACATGTATCTTGTACATATCATGAAAGATGAGACAAAATTTTTTTAAAAAATTGTACTCTTTTTGGAGTTGAATTTATCACCCAATGTGAAAATCAAGGCATGAAATGTTGGTGGAGTGATAAAAGTCGCTCCACGTG
>NW_007000237.1:0-719 GCF_000164805.1 Carlito syrichta | reverse complement strand
CCCCGTTAGTCATCAGCTCCAAAGGATAAGGAATATTGTTTTTAGTCCTCATATAGTCCGGTCACCCTTGACTTTGCAGGCGTAGTAAGTATCCAGCAGATACTATAAATTAAATAACCACTATATATTTAGCTAAATTAAACAGCTATCTCTATCTATTTCTGTTGAAAACTGGAAAGGAATGAGCAAGACAGCATTCTGTGTGGTCTCCCTGCCACACTGTCCCTACCTGCAAAAGCAATCCATGAATTTTCACTCAGCCACACTCCTTGCTTCTCAGCACCACAATGACAGATCCACCTAGAATGAAACTGCCATTTGAAATTGCTTCATTTCTTTTCAGCACATTTCAGTTCCTTGTAGATCCAAGGTGTTAGGCCTTTGTCAGACCTGGAGTTGGCAAATATCTTTTCCCAGTCTGTGGACTGTCTCCCTGCTCTCTTGATGGTTTCTTTAGCTTTGCAGAAGCTTGTCAGTTTAATGAGGTCCCACTTGTCTATCTTACCTCTTACGGCCTGTGCGTTTCGGGTTTTGTTCAGGAATTGGATGCCAGTTCCAATTTCCATAAGGGTGTCTACTGCATTTTGTAAGGTTCTTATGGTTTGAGGTTTTACATTTAGGTCTCTGATCCATTTAGAGTTAAGCGGGCAAAAGATATGAACAGACATTTCTCAAAAGAAGACATATGAGCGGCCAACAGACACATGAAGAAATGTCAG
>NW_007000236.1:0-2707 GCF_000164805.1 Carlito syrichta | reverse complement strand
AATTGTGCCACTCTTCTTTTGGAAGACCAAAACGTTCTTCTCGTCGGCGTATCTCCATGCAACAAAATGCAGTAACTCTCCCGTTACTTGCTGAATAAGCGTAGATGTCCTCGGTTAGGGTTGTTGTGAAGGTGAACCTTCCTGGCGAACAGGTTTTCAAATGTGTGCTTCACTATTTAAGGGTTCTCAGTGTTATTCTCACTTGGTGCATGCTACACTGCTTGAGTCTCACTGTGTTCTTCTCATTCTTATTTGTGCTCAGCAGAGTGTATTGTTTGACCTAAGAGTACTTTAATAGGTCACGTATTGGAATGTGCAGCTCAACGGGGCCACACGGTGGGTAATGGGAACTCCGCCATAGAGAAATACTGCATTATTGGTGAATTCACAGGCTGAATTCTGAAATGCTTCTCCCTTTCAAATGTTTGTGTTGTATGCAACACAATTGGTCTGCTAAACGCATTGACGGAAAAGAGCTGGCCTGCCTTCGTTGTGCTTGTTTTGAATGTGAATCCTCCTTGGAGCATGCTGTTGGAAAAGTGTGCTGAACTTTCATTTTCTGGCACGGAGTCCTATAATGATTACCTTGGGGCATGCTGCAATTCCTGATTCACACTTGTTCCCTTTCAAGTATAATGCGCTCTACAGGGTGACTGCTTTGGCGTGCGGCTTGTCAAACTTTCACCTCCTAGATGCTCTACTCCATTGTGCCACAATGAGTGATGTGAGACATTCACAGTTACTTGTGGGATAGCATTATGTGTGACCGGGAGAGTTCTGGATTATTCTTTCTTTATACGTTTTCCTCGCACGGGACAGCAATTCCACTGTGGATTGCTATTCAGAATAACCTTTTTAGGCCTGCAGTGAATTGGGATCTTCCTTGTGAAGTCTGTGCCAAATGTGTGCTGCAGTGTCATCTCCTTGCTATGACAATTATTCTTCACTGCTGCCTGCTGGAGCACCTCATTCCCACTCTTTCCCCTTCATCTGTGTTGCTTTAACTACAAGGCCTTTGCGTACTAGAGTGAAACGTCCGTGTTTCACAGATAGAAATCTGCAATACACAGTGCCCGAATGAGTGACATAAGTACTCCACCGTGACGAGCAGGAGACCATTATGTTTTTATGGGGAGTATTCTCAATAGTTCGTCCCTACTGCATTTAAAACTTATAAGCACTACCAATGCTCAGCCGTTTTCATTTGTGAGTAAGCACGGAGAGCCCGTGAATCATGTGTTCAGGCGGGGACTTCCTATGGACATGTTCTTCAAGCGTGCGCTGCGCTGCTATTCATTGGCAGTCTGTGTGAAGCTGGCTTTGTGCATGCTCTCATCCCTGATTCCAAGACCTTCCCTGTATATACACCATAGTAGTCCGGGAACATTTGGGGAACAGAGTGCAAGTTCATGTGCTGCACTCACTGGAACCAGATCTCCACAGCCGTTGGTATCAAAGCATGCTACATTCAACGGGGAATGCTGAGATGTTTTCTCTTTCTACACGGGAGTTTAATAATGAAAGCAGTGGCTCTCCGGTGACATTTGCCAAGATGGCTTGCAAGCCTTTGCTGTGTGTGCAGAAAATAAGAGTCTTCCATGGTAGGCGTTCCTCAAAACTGCTTGTCCCTGAATGGGGCAACAAGTATTATACTGGCTTTCGCTTCTGTGTGAGGCCTGATTCTCCCTGTTTCTCTTTAAGGTCTATTAGACTACACTGGGAGCATATGCCTAGCAGAGCTGTATGAAATGTTTCCTACATCAAAATGCACAACTACCTGGTGCCACACTGAATGAAATGACCGACACACTGTTATTTTTGGGAAAGCCTTGTTGGTTCACCTATTGAATTCCAAAATGTTTTCGATTTTACTCGTCCGTTTTCTGTCAAAAGCAGTTGCTCTTCCTCGGGCCTCTACCAGCAAGACCTGGCAGGCTTCGCTGGCTTGTTGTGAGTGGGTATCAAGTTGGGAAAGGTTGTGTCAAACTTTTCCCGCATTGTTATTTATATTCTAGTAGTTGATTCTTGGTTGGAGTACAGTGTAATAAATGATTTTCCAGGTCTGGTTTCATTTAGCATTGCAGAGCGATACGAGCAAACTTCACATGTGCGAATGACTGTGTAAATTGTGCCACACTTCTTTAGGAAGACTAAAACGTTCTTCTCGTCGGCGTATCTCCATGCAACAAAATGCAGTAACTCTCCCGTTACTTGCTGAATTAGCGTAGATGTCCTCGATTAGGCTTGTTGTGAAGGTGAAACTTCCTGGCGAACAGGTTTTCAAATGTGTGCTTCACTATTTAAGGGCTATCAGTGTTATTTTAACCTGGTGCATGCTACACTGCGTGAGTCTCACAGTATTTTTTTCATTCTTAGTTATGCTCAGCAGAGTGTATTGTTTGACCTAAGAGTACTTGAATAAGTCACGTATTGGAATGTGCAGCTCAACGGGGCCACACGGTTGGTAATGGGAACTCCGCCATAGAGAAATAATGCATTACTTGGTGAATTCACAGGCTGAATTCTGAAATGCCTCTCCCTTTCAAATGTTTGTGCTGTATGCAACACAATTGCTCTGCTAAACGCATTGACGGAAAAGAGCTGGCCTGCCTTCGTTGTGCTTGTTCTGAAGGTGAATCCTCCTTGGAGCATGCTGTGGGAAAAGTGTGTTTTCTATCATTTTCTGGCACGGAGTCCTATAATGATT
>NW_007000235.1:5711-6619 GCF_000164805.1 Carlito syrichta | reverse complement strand
TAAAGTGACAGAAAAAAAGTTTCAAAAGTCAGTTGTCTAGCCATGAAATCATTTATCTGACTGCACAAGAAGACATCCAGGGCAAACCTGAACAGAAATAATGTATATGTAGATCTGTTTCAGACTCTACCTAGCACAGGCCCTTTCTTAACTGGACCCCAGAGCTGGAATTTACAAGTCTAAACCAGCTTCTGTCATCAGACATATCAAGTCATGTAAAATGAATTTAAACTCTCTCCGTGTTAAACATAAGATGAGAAGGTGAAAAAGATAGATGGATTTGTCAATGCAAAGATCTTAGTGCATGCCAGTCTTGGTTCACTAACAACCTTCAGCAGTTGATAACTCCTAATTATAGAATTAATAAAATTAAAAAGACAGTTGTAATTAAGGTGTGTGTTGGAATATAAAATCCTTACCTCATTTGTGAACAGAAAGAACTGGTATCCTCACAGTTTAAGGAATGGTCATTTTCCTTGTCTTTGATAACCACCTGCACCCACTGCACAGGGTCCTTTAATGTCTTGTCAATTTATCACTAAGGTCCTATGTCTGCTGTAACTTTTATAATAAAATTTGCTAATAATACTTTGCTGACTTATGTGAGCCTTCTAATTTTTTCAGTTCAAACTTTTTTAGGCCAACTGCAGTGCCTCAAGCCTGTAATCCCAGCACTTTGGGAGGCCAAGGTGAGGGGATTGTCTGAGCCCACCGGTGTGAGAACAGCCTGACAACTTGGCAAGATCTCATCTCTACAATAAATAAAAAAATGAGCCTGGTGTGCTAGTGCACACCTGTAGTTTTGGCTACTTGGAAGACGGAGGCAGAATGATTGCCGGAGCCTGCACATCAATGCTGGGTGGCTATGAGCATGCTACTATACTCCAGCCTGGGCCATGGAAGTGAGA
>NW_007000235.1:0-3745 GCF_000164805.1 Carlito syrichta | reverse complement strand
TCAGGTGTGCAAGTACCAAATCAAATGGCACATAAAACATGAGCATTGCTGACTTAAGTTTGCTATTGCATTACAGAGGACTTCAAAAATTTTGTGAAAACATGGAATTAAAATAGTAAAATGGAAGATATGAATTTTATTTCTGAACATAAGCTCCAACAAATTCAAAACATGTTTGTAAGTGATGGATTAATCACCCTTAGTTATTAATCCATCCCTAACGAGCTGAGGTTCCTGGGAACTTAACCATGTAAATGCAGACTTTCTGATATTATTAACTGAAGAAAAATGAGTGCTCTTTAAAGTATTTTTTAAGATCAGGAAACAAAAAGAAGTTAGAAGGAGACAAATTAGAAATATAAGGTGAAGGTCTAATGATTTTTCATCAAAACACTCCCAAAATTGCCATCTTTGATGAAAAGAATGAGCAAGAGCCTTATGATAGTGGGAAAGGACACTAGGATGAATCTTTTCCAGGTGGTTTTCCTGCTAAAGCTTTGAGTAACTCAAAGCACTCTCATAATAACGTTTGAAAGGACAGACTGAGAACGAGAAATGTATTTTTATCTTGCTCCTAAACCTTAATACAATGATGAGAAAATAAAAGTTATATTCTGGAAAAATACACAATTTATGTAAAGACAAATTTACCAACTTTGTCTTTTCAAAAACACAAGCCGGGCTTGGTGGCTCAGCCTGTAATCTCACACCTTTGGGAGGCTGAGGTGAGTGGATTGCCTGAGCCCACGGGTTCGAGACCCGCCTGGGCAGCAAGACCTCATCTCTACAAAAAATCAAAAAATTAGCTGGGCGTGGTAGCACGCTACTGTAGTTCCAGCTACTTGGAAGGCTGAGACTCCAACTCAAAAAAACCCCAAAAAAACCCCAGAGACTTCCAAAGCACAACCTGCATTAACCCATTATATACTCAGGACAATGTCTCCTCCCACCCCCCTTCCTCAGAGTTTTCTGCCCAGACTTCCTGATGCCCTAAGGCCTAGCAGATTGGTAATCCCTCTTGCCTAGAGTAAAAGGAATTTACAAGGCCTAAGACTTCACGCATTACAAAAGTTATGTAAATCACAGAACTTGTGACAACTCAGAAGGGGAAGCTAATGGGTATTTATTGTCCTATAGATTAGGCGCCTTCTGCAGGAATATCAAGAATCTCCCAATGCTGCCTACTGGAAATGCATGGGAGATAAAGTGAAGAATATATCCTCCACTAGCTCTAAGGAGTGTTATCCAGAAAGTTACAGGGGCACTATCTTAGCTAGATCTTCTGGAGAATTGCTGCAGCTTCTCCATCTGCACTCGCTGTGTCACCTTGCACTCTTAAGTGCTAGAGATGGCATCTTTCCATAAACCTCATGAACTCACCGCTGCTAACTTCAAACTTGTCTTCTGCAGCTTCTCACCTCTCTCAGCTTTTCAAAAATTGAAGAGTTATGATCCTGCTCTGGATTAGGCTTTGGCCTTAGGGAATGTGGTAGCTGGTTTGATTTTCTATCTAGACCAGTAAAACTTTCTCCATATCAGCAATAGGCTGTTTCACTTTTTTATCATTCATCTGTACACTGACAAAGCACTTTTAATTTCCTTCAAGAAATTTTCCTTTGTACTTACAACTGGCTAACTGCATAGAGGCCTGGCTTTGGACTATCTCAGTTTTCAATATGCCTTCCTCACTAAGCTTGATCATTTCTAACCTTTGATTTAAAGTGAGAGGCATTCCTTTTACTTGAACACTTAAAAACCATTATAAGGTTAATAATTGGCCAAGTTTCAATGTTGTTGTGTCTCAATGAATAAGAAACCTGGACAAGGAGTGAGCAGGAAGAACAATTTGCAGAAAAGGTAAAATACACACAAAATTTATTGATTAAGTTTGCCATCCAATATGGGTGTGGTTTATGGCACCACCAATTATAATAGTAACATCAAAGACCACTGATCACAGATCACCCTAACAGATATAATACTTTAAAAGACTGAAATATTGTGAGAATTACCAAAACGCAAGCACAGATTTTTGTGAAAATGTGCCAAAAGACTTTTTCTACACAGGGTTGTTACAACCTTCAATTTGTGAAAAATGCAGTGCCTGCAAAGCACAATAAAATGAAAGATGTCCATATATATTTTTTGATTTGCCTTTAGTATCTCTTTTATATTTGTAATATGAACTGTGAATTTTTCAGTGTTCCTATCAATTGGATAGGAATAATCCCATTACAATTCTAAAGGACAGTTTATTAAATCTTAAACTTTTCAGATATTTTAACCACTATGTTCAGATCATGCAACTCTCTTGTTTTATTTTCTCTCATCGTTATTGTCTAACTCGATAGTTCCTTGAATTAACCATTGTATTCTAATTTCACAGCCTTTTCCTATTTTCTTTCTGTATTGGCATAGGCCAATAAGCCAATTACCTCAATCTCTAAGTGAATCATCATTCATGCCAGACATTCAGGCAGTAGAAATATAATTATGGCCCCACTCAGGGGATTTTCAGTCAAATGTCAGATGAATTCTTAGGGCTAACTCACCATATAAATAATGGAATAAATCTAGCATAACACACACCAAAACACATTAGAGGATAAATTTAAGGAGGGCATGAATTATTGATTCCTGTTGATCCGGGTCAACAAGAAAAAAAGGACTCACCCATAGCCTGTTCTCAATTCCTGTTTGCATGAATAAATATATTTCCTCAACCCCCGCTGCCTTAGTGGGCTTCCCTCCATAAAATCCTTCAGTGATTCCCCATTCTAATCTTTAACTTAACCTGACCTGGGCACTTATTAAATCCCCAGTCTCACTGGTCATTGTGCTCACTTCTCTAATGACACTTGAGTTTTATTGACTTAATTGCAATTCTCTGAATCTACCCTGCTTGCTCCCATTGCTACTTTTGCTCAAGCTGTTTGCTGTGCCTGAGCTAACCTTGGTGTTCATTTTTGGCTGCTTAACTCTTTTTCCTTTTCCAAACTCAGCATACAAACTAGCAGTTCTGTGATGACATCCCTCAACCATACCCCTCTGGTCTAAATGTCTCTTCTCTGTTCATCATATGCTATGCGTCTTCTGTCATAGCATTTGTACCAACATCTCAGGCATACCTGCTTTCTTCTCTGCTTTTCTTCGAATTTGTACACACTTCAAAGTTAGAAACCTCAATGACAGAAACATCTCAAACAAAAGAACTTGAGTTATAAACTAGCACCCATTCTTCTCTTTTTATTGTATTATTTAGATTTTTTTACCCAAGAATAATTGAATTTCTGAAAATGTCGACTTTGTAGATTTTGTTTGAAATATTTGAATAGCCGGGCTTGGTGGCTCAGCCTGTAATCCCGTGCCTTTGGGAGGCCGAGGTGAGTGGATTGCCTGAGCCTGCGAGTTCAAGACCTGCCTGGGCAACTTGGTGACACCTCATCTCTACAATGAATCAAAAAATTAGCCGGGCGTGATAGCGCGTGCCTGTAGTTCCAGCTACTTGGAAGACTGAGGTGGAAGAATTGCCAGAGTTGAGCAGGTCGAGGCTGTGGTGGCCAGGAGCGGCCACTGCCCTCCAGTCTGGGTGACAGAGTGAGACTCCAACTCAAAAAAAAAAAAGAAAAGAAATATTTGAATAACCTCCATTAAGTTAATTTGTTTTCTAAAGATAACCTGAGTTCCAAAAGTAGGTGGACGTGTGTAATGCTCAGGATTTCTGTTAGTTTCCTGCCTGTTTGTG
>NW_007000234.1:0-711 GCF_000164805.1 Carlito syrichta | reverse complement strand
TCTTGAATGGTCACTTATCCCTGGAGAAACTTTTGGATAGGTGTGAACACATGTTTCTCTTCACTTCTTGGGAATGAAATCCACCATATCTGCCACATTTGGCAGAGCAATGTACACAAGTTCTTGAAGCCTAAGGATTGCTTAGTAGTCAAGGTCCCTCCCATTATGATGTCAAAGTTCTGAGGCTGATGTCATCAATAAAAATTTAACATTCTTATTTCCCTGACTTTATTTACCTCTTTTAATGTAAAAATTAGCCTTTTAGTCAATCTACAGATTCAATGAAATAACCTTCAAGCTAACATCATTCTTCTCTGACCTGGAAATTACAATAAAGAATCCATATGAAACCATAAAAAATAATGAATAGACAAAATAATCTTACTTAAAGAAACAAAGCAGGAGCTATCGCAGTTGCACACTTCAAAATTTACTATATGTTTACTGTAATCAATACAGCCTGGTATTGGTACGAGAATAGGTCCATAGGCCAATGGATTAGGACAGAGAATGAAATCCTCAAATTCTCAACTGACTGATATTTTAAAAAACCACAAAGACGCACTGGGTAATGGAGAACATATTCAGTAAGTGGTGCTGGTAAAAGGCTGACTACATGCCCAAGATTGAAACAGGACTCATATCTATCAACATACCCATTAACTCTAAATGGATCAAAGACCTAAACTTAAAACACCAAATTATAATAAT
>NW_007000233.1:0-772 GCF_000164805.1 Carlito syrichta | reverse complement strand
AATGAAATAGACTATGTTGAGGTCACAGATGGCTTGAGGATGGATAAAATAATACAATCTGCAAATGTATAGGATAGCTGAGTTATGGAAAGAGCAAAAGAGTTTAATAAAAACGTAAGCCATACTTATGAAGTCTACCAGAAGACTGTTTAAACGGATATAAAACTATACATTTCTGAGAGATCAGAAAGGTTGTGCTAAGCTACCTGGAATCTGGGAAAGCACAAAGGGAGATATCCTCACTCTAGTCTAGTATCACACAGGCAAAGGGCAGCAGGGCCACGATGAGTCACTGTGGTTTTATCCAACCTTGGTTAGGGAAATCACAGCTCAGGAGGTAAGAATCTGGGCTCAGAAGGCAGGTGGCCTTGTCTCTATCATGTAAGAATTACTTGGCTTTGCCCTAGTTTCTTCAGCTATAAAATGAGAACAGCCAGGGTCTCTAATTCTTGGTGTCATTACAAGAATTCACTGAAATGGCACTTTATGGTGCAGTGCCTGCTAACCTGTAACCACTCACCAAGTGCTAACTGTTTCCATCATTGTTACAGAGTGTATTCACTGGGTACCACAGAGAACAGCAGGGAGAGGGAGACGCAGCATCTGAAATAGAAGCTGGGAAATGCCCACATGAGGACAAACCTTAGGGTATAGATATGTAAACAGGTTTTCATGTAGAGTGAACAGCAAGGAAGGAAAGCTAGTCCCAGCTCCTGAGTCTAATCTGACATCTCATGGTGATGTGAAGTCCAGTGTTGAGGCTGGATGGCAG
>NW_007000232.1:0-5272 GCF_000164805.1 Carlito syrichta | reverse complement strand
GTTGTGCTTTTTTTATTCTGATAAATAGAGCAAAAACTTGTAAACTATATAGCACATGAAATAATATATTGCAAATAGCAACTGAGAACAGTTAAAAGGTCTTCAATATTTGAAAAACTATGTACATATAATGTTTTATCAAAAAAAGGTCAAAAGATGTCAGCTTGAAGTTATTAATAAAATATTTTGTTTGGTCTCTAATCCCAATTCCACATTTTTAACCATCTATATTATACATTGATTTAAAATCAAATGTGGGAAAGTAAACACAAATTTCTTTCTGTCAACAACAAAAATTTATCACTCACACTTTCTTATTTTCTATATCATTTGCAATGAGGCTAGAATATCTGGGATAACTATAGCATTTCAAAAGAAACCCCCAAGGCTGCTCCATTGTCATTCTCAACAATTTTCAGATGGGCCAAGGGGGTGGGGGGAATGGTAGAAATGAGTGTGAGTAGAAGACAATGAAATTAGAAACCAGATAGACAAATGGTGGTAGAAATACTAAGGGTAGAGATCAGGACCATCAACTAGGTGTCTGAGAAGCGTCAAGTCATTTGCTGACTAACATTAGGAAGAAGTAAACTCACAGGAAACACCACATCTCAAATAAAATTCAAATTGATTCACTTGAGGTGGTTCTTTGATGTGGGGACTATTGTGATAAAAACCCATTGCATTTTCAAAGTCAAGAGACTTTGCCACTAAATAAGATGATATCATCCTTCATGATGAAATATAGGAGTGGATGGTCAGCTCTAAACATGGTAGACTCAGGAAGCTGCTTTTCTAGGATGTTACTTCCCATGGCAGCAGTAGCCTCGGTACCCTCCTTGGTGACCTCTATGTAAGATTTGTGCATTAGTTTTGACAAATATAGACTACCTCCTGAAGCTATCTCAGAGATGTCAGCTCAGGATTCATCAAAGATGCCTTTCAGCCCTAGGGCTTTTAAATAGTATTTGATCTCATAATCATTTTCTATCTTGAATTGAGGGAAAAACACCTCGACAAACTGAGAGGTCATTTTTCTTGGATTGGTCCATTTCATTAGATTTCAAAAGGTCAGTTTGCTTTCAATCTGTAGAAATAATTGAAAAGTTATTTAGAATCATGTCATTAGCCAATGAATAAAGCAACAACTGCAAAGATATATAGTTTTCCATAATTATCCCCTTCTGAATATTTTTATGTATGTACATGAATGGGTCCTTGAGGAGTTTCAAAAGGGAAAACTATTAAAACAAATACTTCAAGTACTTTTTGACAAATCACATGTTTAATTTCACCTACTATGGGAAGGCATGAATTACTTGCACTTCAGGGCAAGTTCCTTCTCTGCCTGCACAGGAATAGAAAGAACCAGGGTGGAGCAATGCACAGGAGAAGGAATTTGGGAATCAAATCTTCAGAGGGATAAAGAAGCTCAGCAGGCATTTAAATCAGTGTTTTCTGGCCATCTTCCCATTGTGAAAGACATAGAAAATGCACAGCTTGCTGGAGTAAATCAATAGAACCTCAGGTGGCCTGAGCCAAGGAGCCCAGTGCTCCAGCCCTAAGGGCTTGAGCGATTCATATCTCCCAACACCATCACTCAGACTGTCTGAGAGCCTTGGATACAAATCAACTATCCTAATCAGCAGATGAGACAACCAAAGTCCACAAGGATGCAAGGAGATATGCCTGTGATGCAAAGCAAGCAATCTTATTTACACAGCTAGGAGCCTGCGTCTCACTTTCCAACTCTATTACTGCCACCAAATGATTCACACATTGAATTCATCAACTCTTGAATATTGGGAATTGACTATACATTCTTCTAGATTTATAAGAAGAAGATATTTCATGAGCGTTATTTAGAAATCTTTTACAGAAGTATTCTTCTCAAATTCATGCTCACTACGAACTTAAATAGTTTTTCACCCATATTAAACTTTACTTGTATTCTTGTCAAGAACCTGAAGGTATACAATTAAATTTATTCTCATTTAAATTTCCTGTATGTCAACAATACAGTTTGTAGTTAACCTGTAATAACTTTTTTGCTCTGAGTTGGATTTTTTTTTTTTAAATTTAGCCCACTACAGAGTCAACATCCTCATGATTATTTGGTTATATAGGGTTTTGCAGGTGTTTAGGATTATACAGCATTTGGTTAATTTTAGTTGAATCCACTTATTACTAGATAAATCTGTTACAGAAAAAGAAAACTCAGATAATTGCTGCAAGACCAAAGGTAACTTTTGAGCTTGTTCTATCTGAATTACTTATTATTATTTTTGGGGGGAGGTTGGAGTCTCACTGTCCCCCAGGTTGGAGTCCAGTGGTATACTCACTGCCATCACAGCTTCAACCTGCTGGGCTCAGGTTATGCTTCACCTCAGCCTTCCAAATTGCTGGAACTACTGGTGGTGCCGCCATGCCCAGATAATGTTTTTATTGTAGAGAAGAGGTCTTGCCAAGGAGCCCAAGCTGGTCTCAAATCGCTGGGCTCAGGCAATCCTCTTGCCTTTATCTCCCAAAATACTGGAATTACAGGCCTGAGTCACCACACTCAGCTGGGTTACTTTTTAATTACAGATTACTTTAGGCTGAAATAATTTATGTGTACTGAAATCTGAGTGGTATAAATTTTATAAGGCAAATTTTAACAATGCCAATGTTAGAACCTTACTCTTGCTGCTCATGTCAAAAGGATATTAAGATGAAAACTTAATGAATGAAGAATGAAAATCTTTATAGCCATTCACTAGTCTTTGCTTATGTAGAAACTATATTTATAAAACTTTAAAATCATGTTTTTAAATTGTAGAAAAAAGATATAAACAATACCTCTGAATAGTAGGCATGCACATTTTTTTATATTCTCTCTACTTGTCAATTATTGTACAATAAACATTCATTATTTTTCAAATAAAAACAAATATTTTAAAATGTAGTTGTAGCTTTTTAGTGTGACTGAGATGCCTATGTGTGTGCATATATGCAGACACAAACACACATATCTTTACATAATACCTATCAGAAAAAAATTAACTAAATTCCAAGAACCTCCATTCTCTCTTAATAGCAGCGTTTTACTTCCAGCCCCTGCCTCATTCAGTGATCTTTAATGTCTACCACCTCTTAGCACTCCAATGTCTAAAATTGCTGATGTAGGGAAATGTAGAAAGATTTAAATAGGTGGAAAATATCACTTGAAAAATAAAACTAAATTTTAAAGTTAAATTTGAATTTCTCTGCCAACAGTATGGTTGCTGTAAACATCCAATGAAATAATATAAATGAAGCTCAGAGCGCATGGTTTGGCATGGGGTAGATGTTCGATAAATGATGCCTATTATTTCTTTTGATTGGGAGAACAGAGAAGGAAGATAATCTAGACCTCTGAGACTGCATATCAAAGACTCAAAGAGCCAAGTTCAGGAGGAGAAAAAGAGGAGGAAGGGCTGGAAGGAGATCAAGATCTGAGTCACAGTGTGTCTGGCTTGCGTGGCCACTACTGTGTACCCTTTGTATTATGCTAGTTTGTTTCTCTGGCTATATCAGTCACAAGATAATCCCTAACCTCTGCTTTCCACTAGAGACACAGCAGCACAAAGTGAGACAACACAGCTCAGGACTCCACTATGCCATACCTGCCTATTGATGCTTGTTCTATCAACATTTTAATAACACATAAAAGACTGTTTTTATGGCCAAACACCAAGAAGATCTAAACTCATGCCTTTTGAACTCCATAGCTGAGATTTGGAGGGTTCTAACTTTACAGCTATTCAACAAAAATTATGCCAAACCAAGATAAGTTGATCTCAACATCTACAAGGGTATCTGCCACAAAGTAGATATCTTAAATATTTGTCAAATAAATGAATAAGTGGATAAGTGTCTATAATCCCAACACCCTGAGATCTTAATGTTGATGGATGAAAACATCATCAGTGGTATCCTAAAAGTCTTTTTATTCCCCAGAAGTGAAAATTACAAGTAGTAACTTACTTGGGATATGTCAATTTCAGGTTAGTAGAATGTACATGCTTATGGCACCATTATATTTGAGCTCAACACCTGCATCGATAGGTCTTTAATAACAGACAAATTGAACTTTCCATTCTGATGCATCATGGCAACTGCTTTCCAAGAACACTGAAAGTTAAATCACAAAAAATTACTTATAATCCCATGTCATTTACTTATTGACCAAGAACATATAAGAATACTACATATTAAATATGTACTTGATCAACAAGTTTTTGCTCAGTTTATCCTGTAGATTTTTTCCTGACATGTTGCCAACAGTGACTGCATGGGTGCATGTCTTGTGATAAAAGCAGACTCAGAGTATCACTCATTGGATTTAAAATTTGCTAACTGTGTGACCTTGGGCACGTTACTACACCTCTTTGTGTCTCTATGTCTTCATCTGTATAATGGGAATGACAATAGTCGCCGCTGCATAGAATTTTTGTTGTTGTGAGGTTTATGTAAATTAATATATCTAGCACCCAGAATCTTGCCTTGTACTTAGTGTTTTAACTGAAAATGTCTCTATAGCAATTAATGAATAATTATTAAAATAAAAAACGAGAGGAGACGGGGCAAGATGGCGACGGCATAGGTGAACTGGTGAGATTCTCTGAACGGACCAAGACTGCAAACTGCTGAATAGACAGACTGTAAAGCAGAGGGAAAAGTGAACAAAACCAGAAGACCCTCATAAGGAAGAACAGGTCATTGCAGAAGAGAAATAAAAACAACCCCACCTTCCCTCAAAAACAGAATTGAAGAGGGGGAGGGAAAGGGGTAAAGGGAGAAAAATCTACAGAAATGAAGAAAAACCAAAAGAAGAGTATGGGTCTCTCCCAGACGCCTGGGAGAGCAGACACTGAGAAAACTGACTTTGGAATACAAACAATGAAAAGTCCCCAGAATGAAGGGTCTCAAAATGCAAATGTAGATATCAAAACAATAATGGAGAGATTAAAAAGAATTGAGGAGACACAAGAAGAAACTAGGAAGGAGCTGATATCTGAGATAACAGTAATAAAGAATACTGTGAATGAAATAAATAACAAATTGATAAGCATGGAAAGCAGAATTACCCAAGCAGAAGAAAGAATCTCAGAGCTTGAGGACCAAAATATAGAAATAACCCAAACTCTTAAAAACACAGAAAATAAGCTAAAAAAGACAGAACAAAACCTTCAAGAGATGAGTGACTACCTCAAGAGGCCTAACCTAAGAATAATCGGACTCCCTGAGGAAA
>NW_007000231.1:0-758 GCF_000164805.1 Carlito syrichta | reverse complement strand
TTTCAGGTCATTCTCCATCTTTCAGGGAGCCCCATCCCCCCAGGGCAAGGTGACTGTCTGCTCCAGCAAGTCTTTTTCTACCTTGGCCTTAAGCAGTGCATCCTTGCACAGAAGAAGGGGAACAGGGTCTTTTTCTTCTTTGTGGCTCTCTTTTTTTTTTGAGTCAGCGTCTCACTCTGTCACCTAGACTGTAGTGCAGTGACATGATCATGGCTCACCATAGCCTTGAATTCCTGGGCTTGAGCAGTCCTCCTCCTTTCACACTCAGCAATTTTATTTCCTTGATTTTTTTTTTGTAGAGATGAGATCTTGCTATGCAATTTTATTTCCTTGATTTTTTTTTTTGTAGAGATGAGATCAGGCTGCTTTTGAACTCCTGGACTCAAGCCATCCTCCTATCTTGGCCTCCCAAAGTACTGGGATTACAGGCATGAGCCACTATGATTGGCCTTTGTTACTCTTGTAAAGCAAATAAACCTTTCCCACAAGCCTCACAACAGATGCTCCTCCATGTTTTGTCAGATGTAATTGCCTTACACTTTTGCCAATTTCTAAATGGAAGGGAGTAAAAGCATCAGTGTTGGCTTAGACCAATTTAGCTTGACCTCCTGGAGTTGGTCATGGGGGTGGGGCTCCCTAGTTCACCTTCTCTGAAACACAATTACCCATCACTGAACACAGTCAGGGGTCTGTTAAGGCAAGAAGAATGGGATGTGTGGGCAGGGGTAGGGAGTGATAATCAAGAGCGAACTAGAGAT
>NW_007000230.1:0-1053 GCF_000164805.1 Carlito syrichta | reverse complement strand
CTTTGCCATTGGACAGTGGGCTTGACTGTCTCCAGGCAATACCTGCACATCATTGGGCCAATATTTCTAGTGGCTGCTAATGAATTTACCAAGGCTTCTCTCTAGTTATTGAAATAAAAGCTTTATTCTTTTCCATTTTAATTGGGAGATATAATGCAGAGTGAGGAATGAAAGTCGGTTGCCTGAAGACAGCTGATTTCGTGAATCCTTTTAGCAGATATATACCAAGGTGGACTTTGTATAAGTAACATTATGGAAAGAAAATAACAACTTCCTGTCTTCTGCTGGTTGAGACCTGCCTTTTCCCCTAGGAAAGGTTGTTTCTGCCTTTTTTAGATTACAAACCAGTTAGTCATGAATGGTTTCTAAACCTGTATTCAATACTGACCCTGTTGCTGGTGTTCCATAATTAAAAATGACATTTCAGCCAGGCTCGGTGGCTCAGCCTGTAATCCTGTGCTTTGGGAGGCTGAGATGAGTGGACTGTCTGAGTCCATGGGTTCGAGACCTACCTGAGCAACTTGGCGAGACCTCATCTCTACAATGAATCAAAAATTAGCCAAGCATGGTAGCACGTGCCTGTAGTTCCAGCTGCTTGGAAGGCTGAGGCAGAAGGATCGCCGAAGCCCAACAGGTCGAGGCGGCGGTGGCCAGGAGCGGCCAATGCACTCCAGTCTGGGAGACAGAGTGAGACTCCAACTCAAAAAAAATAATAATAATAATAATAACAATAACATTTCATTCTTTATTATTCTTCTATGCCTTGGAATTCAAGCAGTTAACTGTCTTCATTCAGTATTCCACTGCCACTCATAGGTGTGGAATAATTAATATAATAATCCCTCTTAAAATTATATCCATTGGTTTAAATAGCTTTGCTATATATACAAATAATTTGGGTGATGGCAGATATAGTTTCATTTTTATAATAGAGCATTGTTCAATGATTGAAATGACTAAGTGGTCTTTTTGTATGCCTGGTAAGAAACACAATGAATAGAATTTCATTTTACTTGGCATCTGCTTTCCTGAGCAGGGAGTTCAAAGCACATT
>NW_007000229.1:0-866 GCF_000164805.1 Carlito syrichta | reverse complement strand
AATCTAGTCCTCTATTTATGTGAAACATGGTTGCTTCCAGGTTCTTGCTATTGTGAACAATGCTGTGATAAACATACGTGTGCAGGTATCTTTTTTATAGAGTGATTTGAGTTCTTCAGAATATGTTCCCAGTAGGGGGATTGCAGGGTCATATGGGAGGTTGATATTTACAGCTTTTAGGAATCACAAAACTGCTTTCGACAGAGGCTGTACTAGTTTACATCCCACTGCTTTCGACAGAGGTTGCACTAGTTTAGAGGTGTTTCCTTTTCTCCACACCCTCTCCAGCAGCTGTTATTTTTTGAGTTGTTAATCATTGCCATTCTGACTGGAGTTAGGTGGTATATCAGTGTTTTTTTTTTTTTTTTTTTTGAGTTGGAGTCTCACTCTGCGCCCAGACTGGAGTGCAGTGACCACTCCTGGCCACCACAGCCTCGACCTGCTGGGCTCCAGTGATCCTTCCGCCTCAGCCTTCCAAGTAGCCGGAATTATAGGTGCACACTACCACGCCTGGCTGATTTTTTTATTTATTTGTAAAAGATGAAGTCTCGCTTTCCCAGGAGGGTCTCGAACCCACGGGGCTCAGGCAATCAACTCACCTCAGCCTTCCAAAGGTGCAGGATTACAGGCTGAGCCACTGAGCCCGGCTCAGTGTGGTTTTGATTTGCATCTCCCTGGTGATTAGTGAGGTTGAACATTTCTTCACGTGTCTGTTGGCTGCTCAGATGTCTTCCTTTGTGAAGTGTCTGTTCATATCTTTTGCCCATTTTATAATGGGGTTGTTTTTTTTTTTTATTTTAAGCACGTTTGAGTTCCTTGTAGATCCAAGATGTTAAGCCTTTGTCAGACCTGGTGTTGGCAAATAC
>NW_007000228.1:0-762 GCF_000164805.1 Carlito syrichta | reverse complement strand
TAGACAGCTGGGTAGCCAGCAGACAACTACCTGACTTAATCAGCTAGCCAAAAGGCTAGTGAACTGACTTGACTAGATGACTTAATTAGCTAGCCAGTTAACTTAACTAGCTCGGTACCTAGCTAGCCAACTGGCTAGCCAGCTGACTTAACTAACTGATGTAACCAGCTAGCCAGATGGCAAGCCTGCTGACTTAAATAGCTAGTTTGCTAGCTATCAGGCTGTTTAGCCAGCTGACTTAACTAGCTGACATAACCAGCTAGCCACTTGGTTAGCCAGCTGAGTTAACTAGCTAGTTACCTAGGTAGCCAGTTGACTAGCAACTTGACTTAACTAGCTCATTTATCCAGCTGTCTAGCTGACTCTCCAGCTGACTCAAGTAGCTGACTTATCTTGTGAGGCAGCTGGCTAGCCAGCTGACTTAAGTAGCTAGCTACCTAGCTAGCCAGATAGCTAGCAAGATGATTTAACTAGCTGCCTAAACTAGCTAGCCAACTTGATAGCCAGCTGGCTTGACTAGCTTGCTCCCTAGCTACCCAGCTTGACACAGCTGATTTAACTACGTCATTTGACTTGCTAGTCAGCTGGCTAGCCAGCTAACTTAACGGGCTAGCTAACTAGCTAGCCATCTGGCTAGACAGCTGATTTAACTAGCTGACTTAACAACCTAGCCAGCTGGGTTGCCAGATGAATTAATTAGCTAGCCAGCTGGTTTGGAAGCTGTCTTAACTAGCTTGCAACCTAGATGGCCACCTGGCTAGG
>NW_007000227.1:0-767 GCF_000164805.1 Carlito syrichta | reverse complement strand
CAGGCCCTCCTTTGTGTTGGCAGTCCAGTTCTGTTCTTCCGCTGTAATGAGTTCCCCAGTGACTTGTCCTCTTCTGTGATGACGCTCCAAGTGACTGGACTTCTTCGGTGATGGGTGCCTCTGTGAATAGTCCTTCTCTGTGATAACCCTTCAGTATTTTTTGCTCACTTCTGATGGATGTCCCCGTGTCATAATACAAAATACATATCCTAGTGAGTATCCCTTCTCTGTGATGGTTGACACATGACTGGCTCTTCTCAGTGATAGGGGACACAGATTCTGGGCCTCCTCCATAATTGGTGACCCAACAACTGACGCTTCTCTGTGAATAATGTCCTAGTGATTGGGCCTCGCACATAACTATTGAATCAGCATCCTTTGTGACTGGTTCCCTACTGACTGGCCCTTCATCAAATTGGGTGTTCTAGTAAATCCCCCTCCTCTATGATACAAGACCAAAGGATTTGGATTTCCTACTATTGGGTGTCCCAAAGACTGGCCCACTTCTGTGATGTCATCCTTTGTGACTGGCACTTCTCTGCAATAGGTGTCACATTGACTGTGCCTTCTCCGTGATGACTGCTCTTGTGAATAGCTCTCATCCATAATGAATGCCTTAGTGACTAGGCCTTCTCTGTTATGGGTGCCCCAGGAACAAATCACTACTCTGTGAGGAGTGTCACTTTGAATAGACCACCTGTATGATAGATGCCCCAGTGACTGATCCTCTTCTGTCACCTGTGCCACAGTGACTTTCTTTTGTGATT
>NW_007000226.1:0-872 GCF_000164805.1 Carlito syrichta | reverse complement strand
GCAGGTCAGTAAGCTATGTTTAAAATTGCTACTGTAAAGTAAATCATTTAATTACAGGTGAGATTGAAGAGTTATGAGTGGCTGGACACAGTAGTTTATGCCTGTAATCCCAGCACTTTGGGAGGCCGAGGTGAAAGGATTGCCTGAGCCCAGGGGTTCAAGAGCAGCCTGGGCAACTTGGTGCTACCCTGTCTCTACAATAAATCAAAAAGTTAGCCAGGCATGATGGCACATACCTGTAGTTCCAGCTACTTAGAAGACTGATACAGGAGGCTTGCCTGAGCTCAGCAGGCCGAGGCTTTGGTAGCTGTGAGCATAGGCAATAGAATGAGACTCTGACTGAAATGAAATGAAATGAAATGATGAAATGAAGAAATAAAATGAAATGATGAAATAAAATGGGATGAGATGAAATGGTGAGATGAAATGATGAGATGAAATGAAATGTTCAAATGAAGTAAAATGATGAGATGAAATGAGATGAAATGAGATGAGATGAAATGACATGATGAAATAAAATGAATAAATGAGATGAGATGAGATGATGAGATGACATGAGATGAAATGATGAAATTAAATGGTGAAATGAAATGAAATGAAATGATGAAATGAGATGAGATGAGATGAAATGATAAAATGAGACGAGATGAGATAAGATGAGATGAAATGATGAAATGAGATGAGATGAAATGAAATGATGAAATGAAATGAGATGAAATGATAAAATGAGAGGAGATGACATGAAATGAAATGATGAAATGAGATGAGATGAGATAATGAGATGAGATGAAATGATGAAATGATAAAATGAAGAAATGAAATGAAGAAATGAAATGAAATAAAATGAAATAATGAAATGAAATGAGATGAAA
>NW_007000225.1:0-501 GCF_000164805.1 Carlito syrichta | reverse complement strand
GGTATCTTGACAAGACCTCCTCTCTACCCTCCACCCCAAATGATCTGAGTGTAGTGGCACGTGCCTGTCATTCTGGTTCATCAGTCGGCTGGATAAAGGCTTGTGGGAGCCTGGTGAGTCAAGGTTGTGGTGGTTGGAAGCAAGCCACCACCCTCTAGCCTGGGTGACAGAGTGAGACTCTGACTCAAAAAAAAAAAAAAAAAACACGAATAAACCGGGCTCGGTGGCTCAGCCTGTAATCCCGTGCTTTTGGGAGACTGAGGTGAGTGGATTGCCTGAGCCGTGAGTTCGAGACCCGCCTGGACAGCGAGACCTCGTCTCTACAATAAATCAAAAAATCAGCCGGGCATGGTGGCACATGCCTGCAATTTCGGCTACTTGGAAGGCTGAGGGGGAAGTATCGCTGTAGCCCAGCAGGTTGAGGCTGTGGTGGCCGGAAGAAGCCACTGCACTCCAGTCTGGGCAACAGAGTGAGACTCCAACTCAAAAAAAAACCAAAAA
>NW_007000224.1:0-553 GCF_000164805.1 Carlito syrichta | reverse complement strand
TTAAGTCAGCTCACCTGTCGGCTAACTCACTGGCCGACTAGTTAAGTCAGCTAACCTGTCTGTCAACTACCCAGACAGCTAGTTAGGTCAGCTAATAAATCGGCAGGCTAGTCGACCAACTTGTCAACTGACAATTTAGCCTAGCTAAGTAGTCGGCCGGCTAGTTAGGTCAGCTGACTTGTCAGCCAAAAAATCGACTGAATAGTTAGGTCAGGAAACCAGCAGGACACTAGTTAATCTTGCTCACTTGTGGGCCAACTCGTTCGTCACCTACTTAACCGAGCTAAGTAGTCAGCCGACTAATCAGCCGATTTGTTAAGCCAACAAGCAAGTCGGCAGAGTAGTTACCCAATGTGTTAAACCAGTTAAGTAGTCGGCCGACTCATTAGCCAACAAGTTAAGTCACTGGGCTAACTTGTTTTTTTTTTGTTTTTTTTTGTTTTTGAGTTGGAGTCTCACTCTGTTACCCAGACTGGAGTGCAGTGGCCGCTCCCGGCCACCGCAGCCTCGACCTGCTGGGCTCCGGCGATCCTTCCACCTCAGCCTTCCAAGT
>NW_007000223.1:0-655 GCF_000164805.1 Carlito syrichta | reverse complement strand
TACATGGGTTCCATCTGTACCAAACCCATCCCTCCTTCACAGGGAGAAAGAGGGAACAGGATGGATTTTAGGATAAAAGAAAAGGAAGTCATCGTATTTCATAATATTAACAAGAACTTCTAATGCAGCAGGCTGAAGTTAGCACACACAAATACTGAATGCTGCATGGTGAGGAGTAAGAGTCGTGTCCTGCAACACAGCTCTAATTCCAAGATACAAACATTTTCCAAGTAGGAAACAAACAAGGGGGGACCAAAAAAAAAAAATCCCGGAATTTATTTATAAAAATGTGTGTATTTATTCTTCCATGTTTGAACTTCAGTCACCTTCAAAGTACTCTCCATTGGATGCAATACACCTATTGAGACACTTTTCCCATAGCTCAAAACAGTTTTTGAACTTGTCCATTTTGAAGTCTTTTAGTACTTCTGCTGTTTTTTGTTTCACTTCCTCCACATGGGCAAAATGTTTCCCTTTGAGGACTTTTTTTTTTTTTTAATCTGAGGAAACAACAACAAAAAAAGTTGCTTGGGGCAAGACTGGGTGAATAGGGAGGGTGGGGCACAGGGGTCATACTGTTTTTGGTCAAAAACTGTTCAACACTGTGGGGGCAGATGCGCTCATAAATCACCCATCGTGAAACTGGCAAACATGT
>NW_007000222.1:0-432 GCF_000164805.1 Carlito syrichta | reverse complement strand
GTTAATTAAGAAGCTCATGTTCTGGCCTTCGAGTAGCATGTTGGCCTAGCATTAGTGTAATTGATATTAATGGTAAATTTTTGGAACCTTTTTTGTAGCCTCGAGTGTTTACAGAGTTTTTTTTACTTCTTTTCACAAACTTTCACCTAACATGTTCGATAAACTCATACCAGTCTTTGACATGCTTGTTCGCTAAACTCATACCATTCTTTGACATGCTTAAACCTTCTATTTTTGTTCTATGCTTTCTTTAACCAGCCATTCTATTATAGAACAAAATGTACCATACAAGATTCTTTCCTATACAATTATTTATCTTTTCTTTATCCTTTCTTACTAAAAACATACCTTACACCAACAACTTTCTTTACATTTTTCCTAACCTCAGAGCTCTAACCAAAGCAATAAGTTTATATGTAGTGGAAGGGCTTA
>NW_007000221.1:0-328 GCF_000164805.1 Carlito syrichta | reverse complement strand
CTTTTTAAGTCAGCTCACCAGTTGGCTTGCTCACCGGCTGACAACTTAAGGCAGCTCAGCTGTCGGCTCACTAGCAGGCCAACTAGTTAAGTCAGCTCACTCGATGATTGACTAGTTAAGTCTTCTAAACTATTGGCTCAATCGGCAACTGACTACAGTCAACTGACCTGTCAGCTCACTCACCGGGCGACTAGTTAATTCTGCTGACGATTGGACTCACTATCCAGCCAACTAGCTAAGTCAGCTGACCTGTCGAATCACTCAATGTCCGACTAGTTAAGTCAGCTGCCCAGTGGGCTCACTCACTGGCCGACTAGTTAAGTCAGCT
>NW_007000220.1:0-384 GCF_000164805.1 Carlito syrichta | reverse complement strand
TATTTCCTGAGAATAATCTAGAGTCTTTTTATGTTTCATTTTTCAGGTCTCTTATATGACATCGATACATTTTCTGTTTTTTATTAGAGTTCTGTAGATCAACAGAAACAATAAAAATAGATATTACATATATACACATACAGGTGTGCATGTACACATACACACATATGTATTCATACATTTTATCTATCTATCTATCTATCTATCTATCTATCTATCTATCCTCCACTGAGTACTCTATTGAGTACTAATTTTAACTGTTTGGAAATAGAATTGCTTTCGATTTCAAGCCTTTCTGATTTTTTAATAATTTCATTACACTAGTTGAGCATCCCAAACCTGAAAATCCAAAACTTGAAATGCCGTAATAAGCATGTTTTTGAG
>NW_007000219.1:0-315 GCF_000164805.1 Carlito syrichta | reverse complement strand
CTAACTAAATGCTTAGCTAACTTGCTGGCCAGCGAGCTGACTTAACTAGGTGACGTAACTACCTATCCAGCTGGCTAGCCAGCTGACTTAACCAGTTAGCTAGGTAGTTAGGTTACTCGTTATGTAATGTGCTAGGTAACTTTCTTATTTATCTGGCTTTACTCGTTAGCTAACAAGCTAGCTAGGTGACTCAGCCCGGTAACTTAACTCCTTAGCTAACTAGGTAGTTATCTGACTTATCCAGCTGAATTAACTCGTTAGCTAACTAGCTAGCTAGCCTGCTCAACCAGCTGACTCAGCCAGTTTGCTAACTAG
>NW_007000218.1:0-477 GCF_000164805.1 Carlito syrichta | reverse complement strand
GAGAAGAATGGAATGGAGAAGAACTGTATGGAATGGAATGAAATGCAGAGGAATGGAATGGAATGGGACAGGATGGAATGGAACGAGAGGAATGGAAAGGAATGGAATGGAATGGATTGGAGAGGAATGGAATGAAATGGAATGAAATGCAATAGATTGGAATGGATAGAATTGAATGGAATAGAATGGAATGGCTGGAATGGAATGGAGAGAAATGGAATGGAATGGAATGTAGAGGAATGAAATGGAATGAGGAGGAATGGAGAGGAATGGAATGGAGAGGAATGTGACTGGAATGGAATGGAGAGGAATGGAATGAAATGGAAAGGAATGGAATGGAATGGAGAGGAATGGAATTAATAGAGCGGAATGAAATGGAATGGAGAGGAATAGAACAGAATGGAGAGGAATGGAACAGAATGGAGAGGAATGGACTGGAATGAGGGGAATGGAATGGAGAGGAACTGAATGGAAAGG
>NW_007000217.1:0-492 GCF_000164805.1 Carlito syrichta | reverse complement strand
CCTTCTTAATGGGTTCCCAAATGACTGTTCTGCCTTTGATATGGATGTCAAAATAAGTCCTCCTTAGTGATGAGTGTTTCAGTGACTAGCCCTCCTCTGGGATGTGTGCCATTGTGACTGGCCTTCCTATATGATGAGTGCCAATGTGACATTGGCAATCTATCAGAGAGGATCTGTGGTTAGTGCACTAGATAATTCTCCTGCAATGGGTGCCTTAGTAATGTGCCTCCTCTGGGATGCCTCAATGACAGACTCTCCTCTGTTTCTGGTTTCCCAGTTACTCATCCCCCTCCTCTCTTTTGAGGGTCTCTGACTGTCCCTCCTCTTTGATTGTTGCACCACTGAATTGACCTCTCCAAAAATGGCTACCAAAGTGATTTGGCTTCCCATGTGATCAGTGCCCAAGTGACTGGTTCTGCTCTGTGATGGGTACCTCAATGAATGCCCCTTTTATGAATTTAGTATCTCATTAACTGGCTCTCATTTGTGGTT
>NW_007000216.1:0-319 GCF_000164805.1 Carlito syrichta | reverse complement strand
TGCTCCATTCCCTTCCCTCTGCTAACCACATTTTACTTCAGGGAGTAAGCATACAGCCCCCTGCATGGGCAGATTCCAAGACAGTGGGAAGGGGGTCTCAGATTATCCATACACCTGTCAGTGATAACCAGAACCTGCAGATAGATTTTGAATCTCAGCTGCCCCTTTAAGTAAATCTCAAAACTGCAAAAAAGACCACCTGCAACCTACAATGCAACTCCAGAATTGAACAAAGTAAGAGGGCATACATAACGAATAGGATATAGAACAAACAGAAGTAAAACCAATCCCTCTACCCCTGAATAACAGAATTAAAGAA
>NW_007000215.1:0-861 GCF_000164805.1 Carlito syrichta | reverse complement strand
TGTTTTCGAGCATGAATCTGGAAAATGGAGTCCTTTTTTACAGGCAACTACATGACCTTTTGGTAAGAAAGATTAAGGAATCTGTTATATGAGTCCTCAATCTCAAAAATCTACAGAGCATTTTGGAAAGTTCTAAAAGAATCAATGTTTCGAAGCAGAATGTATCTAATGAGCGTCCTAATATACAGAAAAAAACACAGCCACTTGGCAAGGAATAAAAAGAATCGGGGTTATAGCAGTCCTCAGTCCTTAAAATCAACAGGCCATCTTCTGTGGGCTAAAGAAAAATCCGGGTTTAGAAGTTCGAACAAAGGTAATAGCAGTCCTCATATGCAGAATCTATATGATCTCTATCGAAGGAGAACTAAGAAACCTCTTTTACACGGTTCCTCCATCACAATATCTACATGACATCTTGTTAATTGCAAAACAAGGATCAGGGTTTCCAATCAGAATTCTGGGGAAAGGGAGTCCTCATATACAGGACATTACATGGCCCCTCGGTAAAGACGAATATGGAATTTCTGATACACAAGTCCAGAATCCAAAATATTCTAAGGGTGTCTTGCTGTGGTATAAACAAGAATCAAGGCTTCGAGCTCATCTCATGTTTCAGAGATATTTGGCTTGTTGATATTATGAATCAGTCATTTCAGGACTCCAGCAACATTCTGGTGTTGGGAGCCAAAATCTATAGCTACATGGCTGAGACCTGTTAAGGCCCATCTGGAAGATCTCCCCTGACATAGGATATCAGTTATACCTATGATATTGGCGTGTGATTAGTGACCGGTGTGCATATATGGCAGTAAAACTTATATGTAAATCTCTATACCACCTGATGCAAAGTTGCAAGCAGAA
>NW_007000214.1:4388-10964 GCF_000164805.1 Carlito syrichta | reverse complement strand
TCATCAAGGTTAAAATTGCAAATGCATACATTATCAAGGAGCATTTTGAGAAAGCAATTGAACTGAACCCTAAAGATGCCACTTCAATTCACCTTATGGGCATATGGTGCTATACATTTGCTGAAATGCCTTGGTATCAATGAAGAATTGCTAAAATGCTGTTTGCAACTCCTCTTACTTCCACCTATGAGGAGGTCTTAGGCTACTTTCACAGGGCAGAACACAGTGGATCCAAACTTCTACAGCAAAAATTTGCTTCTTTTAGGAAAGACGTACTTAAGACTTCACAACAAAAAGCTTGCTGCTTTCTGGCTAATGAAAGCCAAGGGCTATCCAGCACACACAGACTAGGATAAGCAGATACAGACTGAAGCTGCTCAGATGCTTACAAGTTTCAGTGACAAGAATTGAGAAGCTTTCAGAGGAGAAAATACATGAAATATCTAATGATCACTGCCTTTTTATTGAATTATAAAGATAATGTATGAACCATTAAAAAAATAAAAATAAATTATGGTGACCATATGTCTTGGCTAATGATAGATAGTCCTGGACTGCCTGAGACCTTTTCAATTTACATCTGGTGTTTTGGTATAATTACTAATGACCCCCACATTTTGCTATCAAAAGTATTACAATTTGATGAAAATTATGTGGTCACCAAGTATGACCACCAAAGACACCTTATATTCACATGATAAAGAAAAAAGTTGTGGTGATGAACTCATAGCTCTTTGCTAATAAATAAAATAAAGTATCTGAGAGATATTTTATGTGTATATATATATAAACCATTTATAAAATCTAGAGTAGAACTATAATATGTCTATCTTCATTATACTGCTGTAATTTGTTGAGATGAATGGAAAAAAATGCTTATTGCTGAATTTTGCTTTACTCATTAAGCTTCACTGATCTATTCTTCAGAAACAGCAATTAAGTCTGAGTGGCATGTAATACCTCATTTATGTACATCGTGTATCTTATAGTAAAACTCTGTGCTGAGTGAAGTACAGAGGTAATCATCTACATCAGTGGTCACCACTAAGATCTTTCTAAGCTGTAAATTTGAGGGAAATGTAAACTGTTATTATTGCTTAATCATTATCATTAAAGTGCATAGAATTGTAGCCATTGTCATTGGGAAATCTGCATTTAATGTAAGAAATGTTCTTTGTTTGATGAATTTCATGTCTAACTTCATAAATAAACTATTAGGTGGAAGTGGTATTAGCATTTGACTACATCAGCCAAAAAAAAGGAAAAGAAAAAAATAATTTTTTGGCTGGCATTTCTTTTCTTTAAGAATGCCAAAAATAGGTCCCCAGTGTCTTCTGGCATGTAAAATTTTGTGCTGAGAGGTCCACTGTTAATCTAATAGGTCTCCCTTTGTGGGTGATGGCCCTTTTCTCTAACTGTCTTTAAGATTTTTTTATTTTGCATGACCTTAGATAGTCTGATGACTAAGTACTTTGGGTATTGTCATCTAATATAATGGCTCACAGGAGTTATCTGAAATTCTTGTGTTTGCTTGCTTGTTTACCTCTCTGGCAAGATTGGTGAAGTTTTTTTCGATTATATCCTTAAATACATTTTCCAGGTTGCTGTTATTCTCCTCTTTCTTCTTGGGAATGCCAATCAATCGTAGTTTTGGTCTCTTCACAAAATCCCATATTTCTCGAAGTTTCTGTTTATTTTTAAAAATTACACATACATATATTTTTTTCTGACTGGATTGATGAAAAGGATTGGTCAAGTTCTGAAATCTGTTTTTCTTCTTGCTTTGGTCTGCTGCTGAGGCTTGCAACTGTATCTTAAAATTTCTCGAGTGAATTTTTCTACTTCAGAAGTTCAGTTTGGCCCTTTCTTAATATGTCCTCTTCTTCTTTTTTATTTTAAAGCAGGATTGAGAGGACAGAAAAGCTCCCACAGTGGGAGAGAATCTGAAGGGGTTGCTCTTCCTGGCTTCTTTGTTTTGGATTCCCACTTTCTCTTGAATCTCACTGAGTTTTTTGGCCATTCATATTCTATATTCTTTATCTGTCATTTTGGACATTTCATCCTGGTTTTGATTCATTGCTGGGAAGCTGGTGTCATTCTTTGAAGGTGTCAAAACACTCTGGGTTTTGGTATTTCCAGAGTTCTTGCACTGTGGGGTGACAGGGGGGAGGCCGACTCGTGTTTTTTTATTTACTTATGTTTTTTAGTTTTTTTAAATTCATTTTTACAGATATGGGGTGCATTTCAGGTTTAGGTACATAAGAGGTCATCATGCAGATAAAGTTTGGATACGCTTATTGATGTCATGTGTCTTACCCTCCTCTGGGAGTGTCCTACTACTGCCAATCCCTTATAGTATTATGACAAATGTTCAGGGTTCACTTATGATTGAGTACATGTAGTACTCAGGTCTTTGTTTCTGTGATAAACCACTGAGTATTATAGACTCTAAATGCATCCAAGTTGCTGCGAAGTCTACAATTTTGTTTTTCTTTATGGTTGCATAATATTCCATCATGTATATGTACCATATTTTCTGATCCAGTCCACTGTCTTTTTTCTTTTTTTAACCATTTGAGATTGATTTATTTCTCTCAGCATCATTCTCTGGCAATTCATCCAGGTTGTCATGTGTTGCTGAGTTGTATTACATGGTATGGTCACACCTGTTTGTTAATCATTCACCCTGTTGAAGGTCGTATGGATTGTTGCCAATTTGGGGCTGGTATGAACAAAACTGCTATGAACATTTCTGGGCAGGTTTTTGTGCAATCATAAAGGCTTTATTTCTCTGAGATAAATACCCCAAATTATAATCTCGGAGTATGATGTTAGTTGCATGTTTTATGAGAGTCCGAGTGCTTTTCAGAGTTGCTATGACATTTCACATCCCTCATTTTAAATCAGCAATGTATGAGTGATCCATTGACCCTGCATTTTCATCAGCATGTAGTGGTGCCATTACTCTTGATCTTAGCCATTCTGATAGATGTATGAATGTGGTGATACCCTACTGTGATTTTAACTTTCATTTCTCCCTGTGGCTAATGATGTTGAAGACCTTTTCATGTGCATATTTGCCATCTGTACATTTTTTGGGTGAAATGTCTCTTCATATCTCTTGTTTATTTTCTAATTAGAGGTTTTTTTTATTTTTGAATCTCAGAGCTACTTGTATATTCTAGATACTATTTCTATCTGAGATACGTGGTTTGCAAATATTTTCTTCCAGTTTGTAGCTTGTCTTTCTTTTTTTTTAATTTTAAAGATGTGAGATACAATTCATGGTTAGGTATACAAATGTTGATTATGCAGGTATCCTTGTTGATGAGGTGTGCCTCTCCCTCCCCTAGTAGTTTCCTTCAATTGCCAATCCCATCCCCCTTCCCCTGGCAGTTTCCCACTACTGTCAATCCCTTTCTTACAGAATTATAATTGTTCAAAATCAGCTTATGAGTGAGAACATATGGCACTCTGTTCTTTGTTTCTGTAATAGACCACCAAGTATGATCAACTCTAAATCAATCTAAGTTGCTGTGAAGTCTGTATGTTTGTCCTTCTTTATGACTGCATAATATTCCATTGTGTACATGCACCACATTTTTTAAATCCAGTCCAGCTTCGATGGGCAGCATGGTTGGTTCTGTTTTTTGCTATTGTGAATAGAGCTGCAACAAACATACGTGTGCAGGTATCTTTTTTGTGGAATGATTTGAGTTCCTCTGAGTATATTCCTAATAGGGGGATTGTTGGGTCATATGTAAGGTCAATTTCTAGTTCTTTCAGAAATCACCACACTGTCTTCCAAAGAGGTTGTACTAGTTTGCATTCCCACCAGCAGTGTAGAAGCGTTCCTTTTTCTCCACATCCTCACCAGCAAATGTTGTTGTTTGTTATATTAATGACGGCCATTCTTACCAAGGTTAGGTGGTATCTCAATGTGGTTTTGATTTGCATTTCTCTGATGATGAGTGAGGCTGAACACGTTTTCATGTGTCTATTGACTGCCCTCTTTTTTATTTTTAATTTTCTGTAGTTGAGTTGGGGATTTTTGAGATTTTCTTTTTTCTCCTTGTGGTTACGACTGTGCTGTGTGATGTATATGATCAATTGGCTTCATTTTGTGCTCCATCTCCCCATTTTTTCCTTGATCTACAGGCAGCAGGAGTAGAAGCATAAGTGGGAGTGACTGGGAGGAACCTAACAGTGACCTCATTGAAATTGTGCCCTCACAATAGTGTGGAGCCAGTCATAGTGTTCAGACAGGAGTAGGGTGGTTGCACAGCACCAGGATTGGGGAGCTGCCTGGAAGCAAAGAACCCCCTTTGGATTGGACCCACAGGGGTGGGAATCTGCGGAATCTGTCATGGGGACACAAAGACGTAACCTCTCTGCTCCCTCCCTGTACCTGGCTTGGAGCCAACAGTGGGAGCCACTGGGAAGTATTCAAAAGTGCCCTCTTGGAGTTGAGCCCTCAGAGGATCACTGAGCAGTATTCAGGATGGAGCAGGGCCACTGCACCTTGCCAGTGTTCTGTCATGGAAACAGGATAGTCCCACCTGGTAAGGAGCTATGGAAGCCAGGGGTGTGTGAAGGTGTCTTCCCTCCCACTTATTCTCTGGCACACCTGTGGCAGGGGTGGAGGCAGCGGTGGCAGGTGACCCCCTGCCACTGGATGCTTACTAATGGTGTCTGGAAGCTGGCTACCTTTGGGAGTTGAGCCACAGCTGCAGTGTCCAGGTGGGGGCTTGTCTCTGAAGCACACAGGGGAAGTTCACTCCCCATTCGGTAGAGAAGCTATGCATTGTGACCTTTGCTGGTTTTTCCCTTCTGTGGTTGTTAAATCCATCTTGAGGATACAACAAAGAAGCATTCCCCAACCTTTTTGGCATTGAGAACTGGTTTTGTGGAAGACAATTTTTCTACAGATGTGGGTGGGGGATGGTTTTGGGTGATTCACACACATATTGTGCACTTTATTTCTATTATTATAATGCAATGTATGATGAAATAATTATACAACTCATCATTTAAAAATGCATGGGCAGGGTGGTAAATAATGGGTGGACCACACACAGACTAAAATAAGTGATGGATTCTGACTTAAAGCCTGCTGCCGGATGCAGCTGTACAACTGAAATACCTCAACTCACTTGCCACTCACTGATAGGGTTTTAGTATGCATCTGTAAGCAATTGATTTATGATGGTCTCTGTGCAGTCAAACCTCACGGCTAATGTTAGTCTGTACCTGCAGCTGCTCCCCAGTGCTAACATTAACACCTCAGCTCCACCTCAGATCATGAGGCACCAGATTCTCAGAAGGAGCACCCAACCTAGATCCTTTCATGCACAGTTAACAACAGGATTTGAGGTCCTATTTACAGGAGGCAGAGCTCAAGCGGTAATGGGAGCGATGGGGAATGATCATAAACACAGATGAAGTCTTGCTTGTTCACCTACTGCTCACCTTCTACTGTGGGGCTCTATTCCTAATAGGCCACAGACCAGTACCTGTCCAAAGCTTGGGGACTGGGGATGCCTGCTCTAACTTAGAACCAGCACTGTGGCCTGGGGACTGGGAACCCTTGCACTAAAGCATTCAGCCTCCCTCCTTGGCAGGGTGGCATCCAGCACTGGACTGCCAGTGAACAAGAGTCTTCTGGACTCCCTGTGGGCTTGAGTAGTGCCTCTGTTTGACTCAAGGTTTCCTGCCTCACTTGGACAAAGGAGAACAAGGAGGCTCTTTCAAAACTAGTATTGCAAAGGTCTATGGCAGAGGCATGGAGCCCTGGGTTCTTTTCTTCACTCTCCCCCTCCTTGCACTAGGACTCTTCTGACTCTGTGCTGAGTTAGGTCTTCAAGCTGCCTAGCCTCATACTACTCCACTCTAATGGTTTCATGCCTTTGCATTTGGAGAGTTTACTATATATTTGTCAGTTGTGTGGTTTTTAACTATTTCCTTTACCTTGTGGCGTGTCTTTTCATCCTCTTAAGAGAGTCTTTGAGAGAAAAATATTTTATTTTTTGTTAAAGTTTATTTTTGCGGTCAATTTTTTTTTTTTTTTTTTTGAGTTGGAGTCTCACTCTGTCGTCCAGACTGGAGTGCAGTGGCCGTTCCCGGCCACCGCAGCCTCGGCCTGCTGGGCTCCAGCGATCCTTCTGCCTCAGCCTTCCTAGTAGCTGGAATTACAGGCATGCGCCACCACACCCAGCTGATTTTTTGATTTATTGTAGAGATGAGGTCTCACTGCCCAGGCGGGTCTCGAACCCGCGGGCTCAGGCAATTCACTCACCTCAGCCTCCCAAAGGCGTGGGATTACAGGCTGAGCCACCGAGCCCGGCTTGCGGTCAAATTTTAAAAGTCTTTTCTCTGCCTACCTCTAGATGCTAAAGATTTTCTCCTACATTTTTTTCTAAAAATGTTATAATTTTAGGATTTTCATTTAAGTTTGTGATCCATTTTGAGTCAATTTTTGAAATAGTAAATAGGAAGTGTGAGGCATAGTGAGGTTAATAGAGCAGCAGAGTATTGCCATTAAAAAATAGATTATGCCAGGCTTGGTGGCTCAGCCTG
>NW_007000214.1:0-3154 GCF_000164805.1 Carlito syrichta | reverse complement strand
TTTCACAGATTTTTTTTTCAAATAAAAATTCATAGACACATTGATGAAGCTCATCTTAAGCACCTTAAACTAGTATTTATTAAAACACTAGAGATTTGTGAGTGATTTGGACAGAAAATTTGAGCACTTTTGATAAAGCAGGCTTGGGGGAAGACAAAAGGATGAGAAAGATAAATTGAGGAATTTAGGTAGCCAAAGAATGTTCTGAGCTGGGTGTGGTAGCTTACACTTGCAATTCCAGCACTTGGGAGGCAGAGGTGGGGGTATTGCCTGAACTCAGGGGTTTGAGACCAACCTGGACCACTTGGTGAGACTTTGTCTCTACTGTAAATCAAAAAATGAGCCGGGTGTGGTGGTGCACACCTGTATTTCCAGTACTTGGAAGGCTGAGGCAGAAGGTTCTCCTGAGTCCAGCAGTTCAAAGCTGTGCTGGCCGTGAGTGTGTCCCTACATTCCAGTCTGAGTGATAGAGCATGACGCCAACTAAAAATAAAAATAAAAATAAAAGTAAAAGAGTGTTATGGTAGCACCCAGTGAATGGAAGACTGGAGAAAGAGATCTATGGGTGCTGGGAAGGGGATTCAAAATAGTAGTTGGAAGGTTACTGAGATGTATTGCTTATCAATTTACTTTTTCATTTTTTGTAACATATTCACATCTACTATAATTCTAATTAGTCATTGCTTGATCACTATTTGTCTCTAATTGCAACTCGCTTCCTTGATGACCTAAGCTAGCATAACTTTAAATATAATCTGTATGCCAGCAGCTCCAAATGTCCATCTCCAGCCCAGCCCTTACTTCTGAACCTCAGACTTACTATCTAGCAGCCTACTGATCACCTCTACTTGAATGTCTAATAGATATCTTGAAGTCAACTTGTCTTTTCCACTCTCAGATCTACTCAACCTAGCCTCTTCACTAGCTCAGCAGACACACTAGCTATCCAGTTGTTCAAGACCCAAATCTTGAAAGATATTTTGTTCATTTCTCTTTCCTTATATCACATTAATCATAAAATACTGCCATCTCTATCTTTAACTATGTCTACAATCTAATCTCTTACAACAGATTCCACTGATAATATAGACTGGTTTGGGTATAACTTTTACCTAGAGGTGAAATTACTGAGATATGGTGCATATATTTACAGTTAGATAACATCAAACAGTTTTTCAAAATTACAGTCCCCCAGCAATGTATGAATGTTTCCCTTGCTTCGTATTCTCACCAAAAGACTTTTAAATTGTAACCTTTCTAGTGAGTATACAGTGGTATCACATTCTGGCTTTACTTAGTGTTCGCTGATCATTGAGTATGAGCAATTTTTAAATCTCCTTATGTACTATTTGTATAGCATTCACATAAATGATCTGTAATTATATCACTTGTTGAGAATGATGAAATGAAAATAAATATTTTGTGTGTTCTGTTATCTTTTGAACATTTGAAAATACAACAAAAATAGACTGTGTGCATATTTTCCATTCTTGCATACTTTGGATTTTTATTATAAGCCAAATATCAATTTCTGCCTTCCACTTTTTTACATTTCACATATTTTTAGACAGCATTTGAATCTCTATAGGGTGATATTATAAGTTAATTTTACAGCTTCTCAATTCAATTACAATAGTCACTTGTCTTAGCTATTAGTATCATAAACACAGATTCTCATAACAGCAAGTCTTTCAGTCTCCAATTGTAGTATAGAAAAAATGTCAACAAGCCATTGTATCTGTCAAATTGTCTAGAAACCATAACTAAAGGGGATTATCTCTGGGTAAGATAAATGACTACACTCTCAGAACTTCATTACTGTTAGTTTAGGCTAAAACATAGTATTTTATTAACCTACTTTTAGCAGGTTTTTTAAGAATAAATAACTTATTAATTAAATCTGGTTTAAGTTTTTTATTCATGTAAAGTTTATTTGGAAACAGGGAATCCACTATGCTTGAGTTTAGTCTCTTCATTATAAACAGTGAATATTTTTTCCAGTATTTCTGGTTATGTTTACTTTTTCATTTTGTTTTTGCTTCTTAACCTCTGGCAGTTTACTTTCATGAAACTGTTTGGTCACAAATAAGTTACTTTGAAAAAAAAAGCCTACATGCAAAAAAAAGCTATGTAAGGGAAATATTTTCTAAATAACTAGGCTATGCTACACTTATGTCTTAAAATGAATTTTTTACTGTACATAATATTTACTATAAAAACCTTTGTCTCCAAAGTTTAAATAATAAAATTATTATGAAGTAATCATAATATCAATTGTATTTATTCATCTTCTGAATAAAAAATAGTGACTATCTTGAAGGTACTACAGATTGAGCATCTTTAATATGAAAATCTGAAATAAGAGCTGTTTCAAAGTCTGGAAGTGACTGAGGACTAGCATGATGCCACAAGTGGAAAATTCCACACTAACTGCATGTGATGGGTCTCAGTCAAAACACAGGTGCACAGCACACATTTTGGTCAAGGAAAAAAGACTCTCCCAGCCCCACCAATTATAGTATATCTTTTACATGCCTGTTCAGACTCCCCCATGCAAGCAGAAAGGGTAACAAAATGGCACTTACACTGATTAGGTGTGCCAAAAATAGCTTCCCCATTATGGTCTGAATAAGGCCATGACCTACGTATATTTCTCACTCTGTGGTTTTTTGTTTGCTTGCTTGTTTATTCTCTGCTCTGTGATGTGAAGCTATTATTGAAAAATGTTCAAAAAAAGGCCTTCAGATACCCTATAGATAATAGTGATAAGAGAAACAGAAAGTATTTATGTTTATCTTACACAGAAAGTCAAAGTGCTGGAGAAACTGGATGGTGGTGTAAATATTAGATAGCTTACATGGGAGCATGGTGTTGGAATAACCACCATAAATGACTAAAGAAGCAGAAGGTTAAACTGCTGAAATTCTATGCTGCAAGTGGTGAACAGAAGTTAAGAAAAATAGAATACAACTTAGAGATAAAAATGAAGATCTGATTGTGTTAAAAGAGTGTATCTATCAGTGTCACAGTGAACACATGTCATTTATGGTATGCTGATCATGAAAAATGCAAAGATCTACCACAAGAATTGAATGCTGAGAAGGAATGTGAATATTTAACAGACTGGTGTCAAAATTTAAGAAAATGCAAAGTA
>NW_007000213.1:0-311 GCF_000164805.1 Carlito syrichta | reverse complement strand
ACTTTCATAGAAATTAGGATAGATATATAGGACTTTAGAATAGCCATTTTGTTAAGAGATGTAGTCTATTGTTCCAAAAAGTGGCCCACTGTGAACCTTGAACTGAGCCACATCCTATAGAGCCCAGTGTGATCTTTGGACTGGGCCACATTCTTTAGGAATTGGCTTAAGCTATACCTAAGAGCTTCCATAGCATTGTGTAAGTAGTATTAGCATAGAATAGAAAGGTAATAAAGTTTAAGTTAGTCATTATGGGTATTGAGTGAGCTTTAGAAGTTATTGATTATCAGAACATCATTAGGCTAGTAGGG
>NW_007000212.1:0-332 GCF_000164805.1 Carlito syrichta | reverse complement strand
GAATGGAATGCAGAGGAATGGAATGGAAAGGAGTGAAATGGAGTGGAATGAAATGGAATCAGTGGAATGTAACGTAATGGAAGGGAATGGAATTGAATGGAGAGGAATGATTGGAGAGGAATGGAATGGAATGGAAATGAATGGAGAGGAATTGAATGCAATCGAGTGGAATGGAGAGGAATGGAATGGAATGGAATAGAGAAGAATGAAGAGTAAAGGGGAGGGATGGAATGGAATTGAGAAGAATGGAATGGAATTCAGAAAAATCGATCGGAAATTATAGGAAAGGAATGGAATGGAGAGGAATGGAATGGAATGGAGAGGAATGGAAT
>NW_007000211.1:0-664 GCF_000164805.1 Carlito syrichta | reverse complement strand
GATAGGTGCTCCAAATGTGAGTTTTTTTGATTCGCACACCAGTAAGTGGGCGGCTGATAGTGCCCGCAGGCACAGGGCCCATCCCTGGACTGTGTGGTTGAGTTGTTTTGAAAGATAGGCTACAGGGGCAAACGTTTGTCCACTAAATTGACCTAGGACTCCTAAGGCTGTACCCTTATTTTCGTGGACGTATAGGGTGAAAGGCCGGAGGATATCGGGTAGTCGTAGGGCAGGGGCCTGGAGGAGAGCCTGTTGGAGGGCAGTAAAAGGCTGTTTAATGGCTGAGAGGGAGAGTAAGGGTTCCTTTGGGTCGCCTTTAGCGAGGTTGTAGAGTGGCTTGACAAGAAGGGCGAAATTGGGGATCCAGGCTCGGAAGTAGCCCACTAATCCCAAAAATGACTGGATTTCCTCCTTTTTCTTTGGTGTTTGAAAGGATTCAATAACAGCTTTACGGTTGGTTGTTATGGCCTTTTGTTGGTGTGAGATAGCGACCCCAAGGTAGGTGACCTGTGTTTTGGACAATTAAGCCTTTTGGGGGGAGGCTCGGTATCCCTTTTCTGCTAGAAAGTTAAGAAGTAGGGCCGTGTCGTTGTGAGAGTCTGTAAGAGAGGGGCTGCATAAGAGGAGATCATCTACATATTGAAGTAGAGTGGATTTTGAGAGT
>NW_007000210.1:0-314 GCF_000164805.1 Carlito syrichta | reverse complement strand
CCCCTTGGTGCAGCGGCTGTCCCAGACCAGGACCTGGTCTGGGACTATAACTCCCCTGCCAGCATCAAGTCCAGGGATCGCTTCTCTACTTGCCTCCTTTCTGGGTTGCACAGGGCTGCACAAAAGGCAGTTAACTTTAAAAAGCTTCAGGAAGTCATTCAGGATAAAGATGAAAATACCTCCACCTTTCTCAGCATTCCCCAACATGATGTCCTAGTGGCTGCCTTTAAGGTGTTCCACAACTGGGATGAAAAGGCAAAAAAACATAAATATCAGATGCTGGCCCAGGCCCTCCATGGAACTAAGGGTTCCTC
>NW_007000209.1:0-315 GCF_000164805.1 Carlito syrichta | reverse complement strand
CTGACTTAACTACTTAGCTACCTAACTATCCAGCTGGCTATTGAGCTTACTTAACTAGGTAATTTAACTAATTATTTAACTGGCTAGCCTTATGACTTAGCTAGCTAGCAAATTGACTTACCTAGCGGACTTAACCAGCTAGTGATCAAGGTAGTCAGCGGACTTAACTAGCTAGCTTAACTACCTAGCTACCTAACTAGCTCTCTAGCTAACCAGCTGACTTAACTGGCTAGCCAGCTGACTTAACTGTGTGACTTAACTAGGTAGCCAGCTTGCTGGACAGCTGACATAACTAGTTAGCTACCTAGCTAGCCA
>NW_007000208.1:0-540 GCF_000164805.1 Carlito syrichta | reverse complement strand
TCACAAGCTAGCTGAAGGGCTAGCTCAATTTCTAGCTGAATTAAGAAGCTAGATGGCTAGTTAGTTGACTTTAGCTGACTAGTAACTGATCTGGATAGCTGGCTAGCCAGCTGACTTAACTAGGTAGTTAAGTGGTTGCCTCCATGGCTAGCCATGTAGCTTAACTAGATAGATACCTGGCTGCCGAGCTGGCTAGCCATCCAGCGTAAATAGTCATCCAGCTGGCTGGACAGTCGAATAGCCAGCTGGCTTAACTAGCCAGCCACTCTACTGGTCAGCCGGCTAGCCAGCTGGTTTATCTAATGAGCCACCTACCTGACCAGCCTGCTAACCAGCCATGTTAACTTGCCAGGCACCTGGCTAGCCTGCTGGCTAACAAGCTGACTTAACTATATAGCCATCTGTTTAGCCAGCTGGCTTAACTAGCTAGCCATCTAGTTAGCCTTCCGGCTAACCAGCTCACTTAACATGCTGAATTAACTAGCTATCCAGCCGACTAGCCAGCTGACTTAATTACCTAGCTACATTACTAGCCAGGTG
>NW_007000207.1:0-523 GCF_000164805.1 Carlito syrichta | reverse complement strand
GGAGGAGGCCCAATCACTGGGACACCCATCACAGAAGAGGGCCAGTCAATTGGGCACCCTTTAAGGAGGAAGCACAGAAATTGGGCCACCCATCACACAGGGGGGCTAATCATTGGAACACCCATTTCGTAGGAGGCACAATTCATCAGCACACCACTTGACCGGCCATTCCCCAGTCTCCAGAGCTCCCTCTCCTAACTGTCTTACCTTCCTAAGACACAATATTGAAATGAGTCTATTAATAACACTACAATGCCCTCTAGCTGTTCAAGTAAAAGGGAGAGTCCAATACCTTTTGCTTTCAAACACTAGAATTAAGTTTAGTGACGAAGGTGTACGAATAGCTGAGATAAGTCAAAAGCTAGGCCTTTGTGCCATATTTAGCCAAATTGTGAATGAGAAGGTAAAGTTTTGAAGAAAATGAAAAGTATTACTCCAGTAAACACAAAAATTATAAGAAAATAAAACAATCTTACTGCAGGTATAGAGAAATTGTTAGCAGTCTAGGTAAAAAAAAAAAAAA
>NW_007000206.1:0-314 GCF_000164805.1 Carlito syrichta | reverse complement strand
CACTCCCTATGGGAAGATCTACCATTTTATATTATGAAAGGAGTTGCATATTATTTTTATCTTTGAGTCTTTCTAAATTGCATGTGGTACCTTACCTTGCAAGGCAATCCAAGTTCCAAACATTCATATATTAAAGTCTACTATTTCTTTTAAAAATGCTTTTATTTCATAGATGAAAGATAGATACATTTATAAAGTTACAAATTCAATGGCACATAATGAACTTTTAGGACATAACCCATGACTTTTTTTCAACTATTTTAAATTATTTCTTAATATTACAGATTATCCTTGTTGAAGCCTATGGGTCCTAA
>NW_007000205.1:0-328 GCF_000164805.1 Carlito syrichta | reverse complement strand
TACCTTCTATGAAGAGCCTCTTGGAAATGAACGCATCTTGACCCAGCCTCGCAGGATAGGTGTGTGTGTGTGTGTGTGTGTGTGTGTGCCCTTCCACTAAGCAACCAGGCCACTGTTCCAAGGCTTCTGGCTACTTCTAACTCCGTCTTCATGTTCTTTTTAAAATTATTATTTTTACTATTGTTGAGTCATCCAGGTTGGAGTGCAGTGGCATGCTCATGGTCACCACAGTTTAAACCTGCTGGGCTCAGGTGATTCTTCTGCCTCAGCCTTCCAATTAGCTGGAACTGCAGGCATGCGCCGTCACACCCCAGCTTATTTTTTTTTT
>NW_007000204.1:0-855 GCF_000164805.1 Carlito syrichta | reverse complement strand
GGGAAACATTTTGCCGATGTGGAAGAGGTGAAACAAAAAATAGCAGAAGCACTAAAAGGCACCAAAATTGACGAGTTCAAAAATTGTTTTGGGTAGTGGGAAAAATATCTCAATAGGTGTATTGTATCAAACAGAGTACTTTGAAGGCAACTGAAATTTAAACATGTAAGAATACACAATTTTTAATAAATAAATTCTGTTTTTGGGGGTCCCCCCATATACACTGAGTTTCTAATTTAGTAAAGATGTGTGTGTGTGTGTGTGTGTGTGTGTGTGTGTGTGTGTGTGTGTGTGTGTGTGTCCACCTAGAGTGGATTTTTCGGGAACTAAGTTCACAAATGGCTTTTATTTTCTTATTTTACTCTTTTGAATTTTCTGTATTTTTCAAATATAATGAACGTGTCTCACCTTCACAGCTACAAAAAGAAATCTTACTTGCTTACAAAGATGCAAGCATAGCTTCTTTCCTGTTACCACCACCAGAGAAAGGATGAAACTCTTTATCCCATTCTGATATTCCTCCTCTCCTGTCATCCTGCCTCACAAGTTGATTTTCCAAGACTTTCCATTTGTGAGCTCTTGATGTTTAATTTATCGTTTAAAAACAGTTTTGATGGGGGTGGGAGAGACGGTGTCTGACGAAATCTACTTTGAAGACCTCAAGAAGGACTGCAATTTACCCATGCCTGGAACACACCCATGAAAGTCCTCATTTTCTTGAAGCGTTTCTCATCTAACCAGACTGAAGTGTGGTTTCTCCCAAAATCTTCAGCAGGTTTCAGAGCACACAATGCCCGACGCTCATCTGTTTCCTGACCCTCACTGTGCCCTGAAATCTCTGCCTGTGTAGAAAGC
>NW_007000203.1:0-302 GCF_000164805.1 Carlito syrichta | reverse complement strand
AGTCACCTATTTAAGACAGCTGGCTAGCTAGTTAAGACTGTTAGTTAAGTCAGCTTGCTACAAAACTACTTAGCAGGATAGCTAGCTAGTTATTTCAGCATGTTAGTCAGCTGGCTAGCTAGTTAAATCATCTAGTTAAGTCATCTGGATGGCCAGCAGGTTAGCTATAGTTTTGTAGTTAAGTCAGCTGGCAAGCCAGTGGGGTATGTAGGTAAGTAGCTAGTTAAGTAAGCTGGCTAGATATCAGACGTCTAGTTATGTCAGTTAGTTTAGTCACCTGGCTAGCAAGCTGGGTAATAAGT
>NW_007000202.1:0-335 GCF_000164805.1 Carlito syrichta | reverse complement strand
TTTATGTTTCCATATGAATTCCTGTATTGTCGCTTTCAGGTCTGAGAAGAATGCTGCTGGCAAGTTAATGAGTATTGTGTTAAATCTGTGGATTGCCTTGGGTAGAATGGACATCTTAACAATATTGATTCTTCTAATCCATGAGCATGGAATATTTTTCTGTTTGTTTGTGCTATCTTTGATTTCTTTGAGCAGTGTTTTGTAGTTTTCATGGTAAAGGTCTACCTTTACCATGGTAAAGGTCTATCTCTGGTTAGGAAGATGCCAAGGTATTTGATTTTTTTCTAGCTATTGTAAATGGGATTGTGCTTTTTATTTGGGTTTCTGTTTGTTTG
>NW_007000201.1:0-308 GCF_000164805.1 Carlito syrichta | reverse complement strand
CGAGACCGAAACCTCTCACACCTAAGGATGTCATTAACCCATTTTCCAGATAGAAAGAAAGCTTTGGGAAGCTCACCTACACCATTATGCATTCTGTAATATTCCTCCTAGATTTCGAGTATTATTCTGCCTTTCCAGACCTGCTCCATGCTAAGAGGAAACTCTAATATGATTGGGGATTCCCGCTGAATAATCCTTGGTTTATGGCAAGTGGATTCGATGATTCTTACGTGTCCCTTGTCGGTGATTTTTTTTTTCCTTAAAGCCTTCAGTCTCACAGAGGGCCACTACTTACACAAAAGAAATTT
>NW_007000200.1:0-310 GCF_000164805.1 Carlito syrichta | reverse complement strand
CAAGTGGCTTAACTAGCTGGAATAACTAGCTAACTTCCTAGCTAGCTATCTAGCTAGCCAAGTGACTTAACTAGCTGACTTAACTTGCTACCTAGCTGACATAACTATCTGACTTTTATAGTTATCTTCCTAGCTAACCAACTGACTTAACTAGCTGAAATAATTAGCTATATAGATGGCTAGCCATCTGACTTAACTACCTTTTTAACTAGCTAACCAGCTGTATAGCTAACTGACTTAATGAGCCTATTTAACTAGCTAGCCAGCTCATTGTCAGCTGACTTAACTAGATTACCTCAACTAGGTAGAT
>NW_007000199.1:0-310 GCF_000164805.1 Carlito syrichta | reverse complement strand
TGATCTAACGTGCTGACTTAATTAGCTAGCCAGCTGGCTAGCCAAATGACTTAACTACCTTCCCTACGTAGCTAGCCACTTGGCTACCCAGCTCACTTAACTAGCTGACTTAAATAGCTGGCCTGCTTACCAGTCAGCTGAATTAACTTGCTTGCTATATAGCTAGCCAGGTGGCTAGAGAACTGACTTAACTAAATGATGTAACTAGCTACTGAACACTCTAGTCAGTTGACTTAACTAGTAAGTTGGTTAGCTAGGTAGCTTGCTAGCAAACTGACTTACCTAGGTGATTAACTATCTAGCCAGCAGG
>NW_007000198.1:0-312 GCF_000164805.1 Carlito syrichta | reverse complement strand
TGAGACTCTAACTCAAAAAAAAAAAAAAAAAAAAATTAACCTGGCTTGGTGGTGCATGCCCATAGTCCTAGCTATTTGGGAGGCTGAGGCAGGAGGATCCATGAACCCAGGAGGTCGAGGCTGTGGTGAGCCATGACCATGCCACCACATTCCAGCCTGGGCAACAGAGCAAAACCTCGTCTCTAAAAATAAATAAATAAATAAACATTTTCTTAAAGGAAAAAGCTACAATCTGAAATAAAACATGAGTCCACCCTGTTGCTTCTCCCCAGCCTGGCCAAGGACGGGAGCATTGCAAGAGGCCTGGCCTTG
>NW_007000197.1:0-638 GCF_000164805.1 Carlito syrichta | reverse complement strand
GTTAAGTCAACTGGCTAGCTAAGTTAGTTAGTTAAAAGCATCTGGCAAACCAGCTGCCTAGCAGGGTTGCTAGACAGTTAAGTCAGCTGCCTATCTAGCTGGATAGCAAGTTAAGTCACCTAGTTAAGTCAGCTCGCTGGCCAGCAATTTAGCTAGTTAGTGAAGTAGTTAAGTCAGCTGGCAAGCCAGCAGGAAATGTAGGTAGGTAGCTAGCCAATTCAGCGGGCTAGTCATCAGTCTATCTAGTTATGTCAGCTAGTTAAGTCAGCTGGATAGGATACTGGCTAGCTAAATAGCTAGACAATAAAGACACCTGGCTAGACAGCTGGCCAGCTAGTTAAGTCAGCTAGTATAGTCTGCTGGCTAATCAGCTGGCTAGCTAGTTAAGTCAGCCCGTAAAGTCAGTTGTCTAGACAGCTGGCTATATAGTTAAAAAGCTTGTTACAACTGATGTGTAGCCACCTGGCTTGCTAGTTATTTCAACTACTTAAGTCAGCTGGCAAGCTAGGCAGCTAGCTAGTTAAATCAGCTTGATATGTCAGCTAGCAAGTTAGTTATGTCAGCTAGTAAAGTCAGCTAGCTATGTGATAGGTAGCTAGCAAGTTAAATCAGCTAGTTAAGTCAGCTGACTTGCTAGG
>NW_007000196.1:0-312 GCF_000164805.1 Carlito syrichta | reverse complement strand
GCCGGAGCCCAGCAGGTCGAGGCTGCGGTGACCGGGAGCGGCCACTGCCCTCCAGTCTGGTCGACGGAGTGAGACTCCAAATCAAAATAAATAAATAAATAATAGTAATAATATTAAAGTAAATAAATATAGGAAGCCACCTCATAGCTGGCATAACGAAATTTTAGGAAAGAAATAAGGGGAGAAAGCAGAAAGAATGAGGGGGCCTTACAAAGTCACACTCAGACGTGGCTTCACATCTCCAAGATATTCAAATTTAGGCTTTGGCATTATTCCCAAGAAAGAGAAGGTCTCTGAGACTGTTGGTTTTAT
>NW_007000195.1:0-313 GCF_000164805.1 Carlito syrichta | reverse complement strand
TTCTGTTTATGTGGGGAATCCCATTTTTTGATTTGTGCATGTTGAATCATCCTTGCGTCCTGGAATAAAATCTACTTGATTGTGATTGATTCTGTTTGGGGTTTGCTGTTGGATTAAGTGTGCTGGCATTTTGTTGAGGATTTTCACCTCTGTTCACCAGGGACGTTGGCCTGTGGTTTTCTTTTTGTTGTGTCCTTGCCTGATTTTGGTATCAGATTGATACACATTTTGTGGAATGAGTTAGGGAGAAATCTGTTTTCCTTGATTTTTTTTTTTTTTTTTTTCTGAAATAGGTTTAATAAGATTGGGACCA
>NW_007000194.1:0-537 GCF_000164805.1 Carlito syrichta | reverse complement strand
AGTTACTATTATAAGGCCCAGTTGACTAGAGGTAGAGAATGCGACGATTTTTTAAATGTCATTTTGTGTTAGAGCACAGATTGCCGTAAAGAGGGTAGTAATGGCTCCTAGACATAGTGCTATAGTTTGAATTATTTTATTTCTAGAAGGGGGTAGAATCGGATTAGTAGAAAAACTCCGGCTACGACTATAGTGCTTGAGTGGAGTAGAGCAGAGACTGGGATTGGACCTTCTATGGCGGAGGGAAGTCATGGATGGAGACCAAATTGTGCGGATTTTCCTGTAGCTGCTAGGAGAAGGCCTAATAAGGGAAGTGTGCTAGAGTTTGGGGTAGTAATAAAAATTTGTTGAAACTCTCATGAATTGGAGTAAGTTAAGAATCATGCTATTGCTAAGATAAAGCCGATATCTCCAATACGATTATAAAGAATTGCCTGTAGGGCTGCTGTGTTTGCATCTGTTCGTCCGTATCATCACCCGATGAGGAGGAAGGATATAATACCCACTCCTTCTCATCCAATAAAAAGCTGGAATAGG
>NW_007000193.1:0-320 GCF_000164805.1 Carlito syrichta | reverse complement strand
TAGCTAGCTACCTGGCTGGATAGCTGGCTAGGTAGCTAACTAGCTAGCTACCTGGCTGGATAGATGGCTAGGTATCCAGCTAACTAGCTAGTGGGCTGACCAGGAGGCTGACCAGTCTGCTTAAAAAGCCATCAGGCTGGCTGGACAATCAGTTAGCCAGCTGAATTAACTAGCCAGCCACCCTTCTGGTCAGCAGACTTGCCAGCTGGCTTAACTAGTGGGTCACCTACCTAAACCAGTTAGCCAGTTGGCTAGCCAGCTGGCTTAACTCACTGACATCACTAACTTGCCAGGTAGCTATCTAGCTGACTTAACTAGCT
>NW_007000192.1:0-321 GCF_000164805.1 Carlito syrichta | reverse complement strand
TGATTTAACTAGCTGACTTAACCAGCTGGCTACCTAGCTAGCATGCTGACTTACCTAGCTACTTAACTAGCTAGCTACTTAGCTGGCTATCTAGCTAGCCAGCTGAATTAACTAGCTAGCCAGTTGACATAACTAGGTGACCTATATAGCTAGCTTCCTAGCTAGCCAGCTGTATTAACTAGCTGAAATAACTAGCTAGCCAGATGGCTAGCCATGTGACTTAACTAGCTTTTTATGCAGCTTACCAGCTGGATAGCTAATTGACTTAACGAGCTGACTTATCTAGCTAGCCAGTTGGTTGCCAGCTGATTTAACTAGCTG
>NW_007000191.1:0-400 GCF_000164805.1 Carlito syrichta | reverse complement strand
ATGCAGTGGTCGGGAGCGGCCACTGCACTCCAGTCTGGGTGACAGAGTGAGACTCCAACTAAAAAAAAAAAAGAATTAGTAATGTATGTCAGGCTTGGTGGCTCAGCCTGTAATCCCAGCACTTTGGAAGGCTGAGGCTCAAGCGCGCCTGTAGTTCCGGCTACTCGAAAGGCTCAGGCGGAAGGATTGCTGGGGTTGAGAATTAAGCCGGGCAAGTGGATTGCCTGAGCCTGCAGGTTCGAGACCAGCCCAGACAACTTGACGAGACCTCATCTCTACATTAAAAATAAAAAAATGAAGCAGGCATGGTAGTGCCCACCTGTAGTTATGGCTTCTTGGGAGACTGAGGCAGAAGGATTCCCAGAGCACAGTGGGTCGACGCTGAGGTGGCCGTGAGTGT
>NW_007000190.1:0-367 GCF_000164805.1 Carlito syrichta | reverse complement strand
TCCAAGACACTGGACCTCCTGTGTGATGGATATCTTAGTGAATATATGACCTAGGTTGGGAGCGCCCCCGTGACTAGGCCCCCATTGTGATGGAGGCTCCTCTGATTAGCCCTTCTCTTTAATGTGTGCTCCAGTTACCGTTTTTTTTTTTCTCTGTGATGGGTGACAAAGTTACTGATCTTTCACTGCGATAGGTGCCTCCATGACTTGGCCTGCCTCTGTGATAGATGTTGAAGTGACTGTTGCTTCTCTGTGATAGGCATCCCCATGGTAATCCCTCTTCTGTAGTGGGTGAAAAACTGACTGACCTTCCTCTGTGATCTGTTCCCCAGTGATTGAGTCTACTCCATATAGGTGCCCCTGTGAC
>NW_007000189.1:0-323 GCF_000164805.1 Carlito syrichta | reverse complement strand
TTTTCCATTCCATTCCTTTCCATTTCTATTCATTCCATTCCTTACAATTCATCTCCATTCTATTCCATTGCATTTGATTTCATTCCTCTCCATTCCATTGCATTCATTTCCATTCCATTCCATTCCCATCCATTCTATTCCATTGCGTTCTTCTCAATTCCATTCCACTGCATTCCTTTCAATTCCATTCCTTTCCATTCCATTTCATTCCATTCTTCTCTTTTGCTTTTCACTCCATTCCTTTCCATTCCATTCCTTTCCACTCCTCTCCATTGCATTCCATTCCATTCCATTCTTGGCCATTACATTTCATTTCTTACAAT
>NW_007000188.1:0-401 GCF_000164805.1 Carlito syrichta | reverse complement strand
CATTCCATTCCATTCCATAATATTCCTCTCCATTAGTCTCCATTCTTCTCCAATCCAATCATCTCCATTTCATTCCATTCCTCTCCATTTCATCCCTTTCCATTCCACTCTGTTCCATTCCATTGCACTCCATTCCTATCCTCTTCTTTCCTCTGCATTCCATTTCATTCAATTCCATTCTTGTGCATTCCATTCCAACCCATAGCATTTCAATCCATTCCATTCAATTCTTCTGCATTCCCTTCCCTTCCCTTCCATTCCATTCCATTCTATTCCATTCCTTTCCTCTCCACTCTATTCCACTCCATTCTATCCCTCTCAATACCATTCTATTCTATTCATCTCCTCTCCATTCTTTTCCATTTCATTAGATTCTTCTCCATTACATTTCATTCCATTCC
>NW_007000187.1:0-341 GCF_000164805.1 Carlito syrichta | reverse complement strand
TGATATTTGTAACTTATTCCTCACCCTAACCATGGCCTATGTGACACCTGACAACACCTGGTTAACTAGTTCTAGGCCTTACAAAATGTGATACTACCAAAAGGTTAATTAATCAGTCTATCTTGTATATTACTGTTCATGTATTGCCTCAAATTTATGCTTATAGTAGTCCTGAGGAAACTCTTCTGCTTAATTCCTCTTAGATTCCAATGACGTGTTCAAAACACGTCCTGCTGCTTTATTGGTAGTTCTTGCCTTAGATGAGTTACGTGGAAACCTGGGTTTATCTAACCTTGCCCAGGAAATTAATAGTGACCTGGGGAATCTGCAATTTGCCATGG
>NW_007000186.1:1646-2795 GCF_000164805.1 Carlito syrichta | reverse complement strand
CAAGTAGTTAAGTCAGCTGGCTAGCCACCAGGCTAGCTAGGTAGCTGTGTGAATAAGTCAGTTGGATAGCTGACTGGTTAGCTAGTTAATTCAGCGAGTTAAGTGAACTGACTAGCCGGTTGGCTAGCTAGGTGGCTAGCTAGTTAAGCCAACTGGCTAGCCGAATGACTATCTAGTTCAGTCAGCTAGTTAAGTCAGATAGTTAGAAGACTGGCTAGTTAGGTGGCTGGCAAGTTAAGCCAACTGGTTAGCAGGCTGGTCAAGTAGGTTGCCAGCTAGTTAAGCCAGAAGGCTAGGCAGCTGACCAGCCTGGTGGCTGGCTAGTTAAGCCAGCAAGCTATTCAACTGTCCAGCAATCAGACTGGGTTTTTAAGCAGGCTGGCTAGCCTGCTGTCCAGCTTGCTAGCTAGCTAGCCGGCTGCCTATCCAGCTAGACAGGCATGTAGATAGCTAGCTAAGATAGCTGGCTAGACGTCTAGTCAACCAGGTAGCTAGCTAGTTAAGTCAGCTGGCTAACCAGCTAGCCAGCCAACTAGCTAGACAGCTAGTCAAGTCAGATAGCTAGCCAGCTAGCTATTTAAACCAGCTAGCAACTCAGCTAACTATTCTGCTAGCAAGTTCAGTCAGCTAGCTAGACAGCTAGCTCGTTAAGTCAGCTAGCTAGTCAGCTAGATAGTTAAGTCAGCTATCCAGCTAACTAGCCAGTTACCTGGTTAGTTAAGTTCACTAGCTAGACAACTAGATAGCTTTTTGCTAGCTAGTTATGTCAACTAGATAGCCAGCTAGCTAGTCAGCTAGCTAGTTAAGTAAGCTAGCAAATCAGATAGTTACTTAGCTAACTAGTCGGCTAGCAACACAGCTAGCTGGTCAGCAAACTAGTGGGCTTGCTCGTGTTCCATCAGTTCAGCTAACTAGACGGCTCACTCGCCTGTCAAATGGTCAGCAAACTAGTCGGCTTGCTCGCCAGCCAACAGTTCAACTAACTTGTCAGATTGCTCACAGGCCAAAAGGTCAGCTAACTAGTCAGCTTGTTCACCAGCCGAATAGTTAAGTCAGCTCACAGTTCGGCTTACTTGTCGGCTGGCTAGTTAAGGCAGCTCAACCGTCGGCTCAACCCTGGCAAACTAGTTAAGTCAGATCACTGGTCGG
>NW_007000186.1:0-371 GCF_000164805.1 Carlito syrichta | reverse complement strand
TAAATCAACTGGCTAGTAAACTGGCTAGCTAGTTAAGTCAGCTAGTTAAGTCAGCTGACATCCAGCTGTCTAGCTAGTTAACTTGACTCATTAAGTCAGTTGGCTACACCACTGGTTAGCTAGTTAAAAAGCTAGTGAATTCAGAGGGCTAACTGTCTGTCTAGCTAGTTATTTCAGGTAGTTAAGTCAGTTGGCTAGCTAGGAAGCTAGCTATATATGTAAAATAGTTATGTCAGTTAGGTAGCTAGTTAAGTCAGCTAGTTAAGTCACCTGGCTAGCTAGATAGCTAGCTAGCTAGGTATGCCAGCTAGTTAAGGCAGCTGGCTAGTTAGGTAGCTAGCTGGATAAGTCAGCTAAGTTAAGCCACCTTG
>NW_007000185.1:0-388 GCF_000164805.1 Carlito syrichta | reverse complement strand
CCATTCTTTTTCATTCTTCTTCTTTCCATTGCATTCCATTCCATTCCTCTTCATTCCATTCCATTCAATTCCTTTCCGTTCCATTCCATTCCTCTCCATTCCGTTCCATTCCAATCCATTCTTTGGCATTTAATTCCATTCCATTCCATTCCATTGCATTCCATTCCATTCCGCTTCATTCCATTCCATTCCCAACCATTCCATTCCTTTCTTCTCCATTCCATTCCAAACCATTCCATCCCATTCCATTCCATGCCAATCCATTCCTCTCCATTGCATACAATTCTTCTCCGTTTCACTTCTCTCCATTCCATTCCATTCCTCTCCATTTCATTCCATTCGTCACCATTCCATTATATTCCATTCCATTCCTCTTGATTCCATTCCA
>NW_007000184.1:0-331 GCF_000164805.1 Carlito syrichta | reverse complement strand
TCTCTACCTAGCTAGCTAGCTGGCTCTTCAGCAGACTTAACTAGCTGACTAATTAGCTAGCCAGCTGGCTAGCCAGCTGACTTAACAAGTTCATTACCTAGCTAGCCAACTGGCAAACCAGCTGACTTAACTAGCTGACTTAATTATCTGGCCTGTGTGCTAGGCAGCTGACTTAACTAGTTCACTATACAGCTAGCCAGTTGGCTAACTAGCTGAATTTAATAGGTCACTTAACTAGCTAGCCAGCTGACTAGACAGCTGCCTTAAATTCAAGCCACCTAGCTACCGAGCTGGATATCCAACTGACTTTACTAGGTGACTTATCTAGCTA
>NW_007000183.1:0-369 GCF_000164805.1 Carlito syrichta | reverse complement strand
CCTCTCCTTTCCATTCTTCTCCATTCCGTTCCATTCCTCTCCATTCCAATCCTTTCCAATCTAGTGTACTCATCTCAATTCCATTCCATTCCATTCCATTCCTTTCAATTCCATTTCATTCCTCTCCATTCCATTCCTCTCCACTCCGTTCCATTCCATACCATTCCATTCCTTTCCATTCCTCTCCATTCCATTACTCTCCAATCCATTCTTCTTCATTCCATTCCTTTCTCTCCATTCCATCCCTTCCCATTCAATTCCATTGCACTTCTCTCCATTTCATTTCATGCCATTCCACTACTTTCCTCCCCGTACCATTCCTGTCCATTCCATTCCATTACTCTCTATTCCATTCCATTCCATTCATTC
>NW_007000182.1:0-332 GCF_000164805.1 Carlito syrichta | reverse complement strand
TGCAGCAATATCTCTTTTTCTGCATCATAAATATATTCATTAATATTGAAAAGTTTTAGGGAGGAGGAGGTATGGCAGAGGGTAAATCAACAGTTCTTTTTTGGAATGTCCTATGAAATGCCTGCCCAATGTAATTTACAAGTGGGGTTATAATATTGGCAGATACATAAACGAGTTTGATGTACAAGGCAGGTCTCAAACACAGACAGGCAATTTTGGAAGTCAAAAGTATATAAAGGGTATTGAAAGGCATGAGCAGTGACTGGGTAAGTACAAGAAATTCTTGAAGAGTTCATTGGGAAGCCAGCAAAGGAGAGTGAGTGTGAATGATC
>NW_007000181.1:0-749 GCF_000164805.1 Carlito syrichta | reverse complement strand
TCAGCTGACAACCAGCTGTCTAGCTAGTTAACTCGACTCATTAAGTCAGTTGGCTACACTGCTGGTTAGCTAGATAAAAAGCTAGTGAATTCAGAGGGCTAACTGTCTGTCTAGCTAGTTATTTCAGGTAGTTAAGTCAGTTGGATAGCTAGGAAGTTAGCTATATATGTAAAATAGTTATGTCAGCAAGCTAGCTAGTTAAGTCAGCTAGTTAAGGCAGCTGGCTAGTTAGGTAGCTAGCTGGATAAGTCAGCTAAGTGAAGCCACCTTGCTAGCTAGTTAAATCAGCGAGTGAACTCAGCTGTCTAGCCAGCTGTCTAGGTGAGTAGCTAGCAAGTTTATTCAGATGGTTAGACAATTATCTACCTAGTTGAGGTAATCTAGTTGTCAGCTGACAATGAGCTGGCTAGCTAGTTAAGTCGGCTCATTAAGTCAGTTAGCTATACAGCTGGTTAGCTAGTTAAAAAGGCAGTTAAGTCAGATGGCTAGCCATCTATATAGCTAATTATTTCAGCTAGCAAAGTCAGTTGGTTAGCTAGGAAGATAGCTATAAAAGTCAGATAGTTATTTCAGCTAGGTAGCTAGTTAAGTCAGCTAGTTAAGTCACCTGGCTAGCTAGATAGCTAGCTAGGAAGTTAGCTAGTTATTCCAGTTAGTTAAGCCACTTGACTAGCTAGGCAGCTAGCTAGTAAAGTCAGCAAGTTAAGTCTGCTTGCTAGCTAGTTAAGACAGCAAGTGTAGTCAGCTGT
>NW_007000180.1:0-3109 GCF_000164805.1 Carlito syrichta | reverse complement strand
TGGTCAACTGGCTTACCTGTCGGCCAAGAGTGAGCTGACTGGGCAGCTGACTTTAGTTGACTTGTGAGTGATCAACAGGCCAGAAGACTTAACTAGTCGGCTGGCGAGTGAGCTTACCTGTGAGCTGAATTATCTAGTCGGCTTGCAAGTAAGTTGACGGGTGACTTTCTTTAACTAGTAGGCTGGCACGTGAGCTGAATGGTGAGCTAACGACTACTCAGCTGACAATACAGCTAACTAGTTAGCTAACCTGTTGGCCTGCAAGCGAGCTGACAAGTTAGTTGTCCATTTGGCTGGTGAATGAGCCGACTAGTTTGCTGACCAGTTGGCAGGCAAACGATCCAACTAGTTAGATGACCTGATGGAAAGCATGTGAGCCCACTAGTTAATTGAACAGCTGGCTGAGTTGTTGGCTGACTAGCTAGTTGAGTAACTAGCTAATTTGCTAGCTGACTTAACTTGCTAGCTGGCTAGATAGCTGACTTAACTCACTGACTAGCTAGTTGGCTGGCTAGCTGGCTAGACAGCTGACTTAACTACTTTGCTGCCTGGTTGGCTAGAGAGCTAGCCAGCTGGCTTCTCTAACTAGCTATATGGCTGACTAGCTGGCTAGGCAGCTGGCTAGCTAGCTTGTGGGCTGGCCACCAGGCTAGTCAACCAGCTTAAATAGTCACCTGGCCGGCTCCACAGTTGGATAGCCAGTCGGCTTTACTAGTCAGCCACACTGCTGGTCAGCCAGTTAACTAGCTGGCTTAAATAGCTGGCCACCTACATGACCAGCCTGCTAACAGGCCAGCATATTTTGCCAGGCACCTGACTAGCCAGGTGGCTAACAAGCTGACTTAACTAGCTGACTTAACTAGATAGCCATCTGGCTAGCCAGTTGGATTAACTAGTTATCCACCTAGATAGCCAGCTGGCTAGTCAGCTCACCTAACTCGCTGACTTAACTTGCTAGCCACCTGGCTAGCCAGCTGAGCTTACTAGCTAGCTACCTAGCTAAGCAGTTGGCTAACCACTTGAACTAACTAGCTGATTTAACCAGCTAGCCAGCTGGCTAGCCACCTCACTCAACTAGCTGACTTAACTAGTTAGCCAGCTGGCTAGCCAGCTGACTTAACTAGCTGACATCAATAGCGAGACAAGTGGCTAGCCAGCTGACTTAGCTAGCTAGATACCTACATATCCTGCTGGATTGCCAGTTGACTTGACTACCTAGCTTCCTAGTTAACCAGCTGGCTAGCGAGCTGACTTAACTAGGTGACAACTAGCTAGCCAGCTGTCTAGTCAACTGACTTAGTTAGCTAGCTACCCAGCTAGGCAGGTGGCTAGCCTGCTGACATAACTAGCTGACTTAACTAGCTAGCCAGCTGATGTAACAAGCTGACTTAACTAGCTAGCTACCTAGCAAACCAGGTGACTTTACTAGCTGAAATAACTAGCTAACTTTCTTGCTAGCTATTAGCTAGCTACCCAACTTAACTAGCTGAATTAACTATCTAGATAGCTGGCATAATTAGCTGACTTAATTAGCTGGCTACCTAGATAGCCACTTGACTTTACCACATGAAATAACTAGCCAGAAGCTGTATAGCCATTGAATTAACTAGCTTGTTTACTAGCTAGCGAGCTGTCTAGTCAACTGACTCAACGAGGTGACTTAACTAGCTAGACAGCTGGTTAGCCTGCTGACTTAAATAGTTGATTAACGAGCTAGGAAGATGGCCAGTCAGGTGAATAAACTAGCTGATATAATTAAGTTATTCAACTGGCTAGCCAGCTATTTAACTAGCTCTCTACCTCTCTAGACACCTGGCTAGCCAACTGACTTTAGCTGAATTAATTATCTAGCCAGCTGTCTACCCAACTACCTTAACTAGGTCACTAACTAGCTAGCCAACTGGCTAGCCAGCTGACTTAACTAGCTGTTTTAACTAGCTGGCCTGCTTTCCAGCCACTTGAATTAACTTGCTTGCTCCACAGCTATCCAGCTGGCTATCCAGCTGAATTAACTAGGTGACTTATCTTGCTAGCAAGCTGTCAAGTGAGCTGACTTAACTGGCAAGCTACCTAGCTAGCCAGCCAGCTAGTCAGTTGACTTAACTTGGTCACTTAACTAGCCAGCTGGCTAGACAGCTGACATAACTAGCTAGCTACCTAGCTAGCATACTGGCTTGTCAGCTGACTTAACTTGCTGAATTAACTAGCTAGCCACTTGACTAGCCAGCTGAATTAATTGCCTAGCTACCTAGCTAGCCAACAGTCCAGCCAGCTGACTTAACTAACTGATTTAACAAAGTAGCCAGCTGGTTATACAGCAGACTTAACTATTTAGCTACCTAGCTAGACAGGTGAATAGCCAACTGACTTATCTAGCTGACATAACTAGACACCTGATGGTTAGCCAACTGACTTAACTAGCTACCTATATACATAGCCCACTGGCTTGCCAGCTGACTTTACCTCACTACCTAGCTAACCTGCCGGCCAACAAGGTGACTTAACTAGGTGACTTAATTAGCTAGCTAGCTGGATAGCCAGCTGTCTTAACTAGCTAGCTATCCTGCTAGGCACCTGGCTAGCCTGCTGACTTAACTCAGTGACTTCACTAGCTAGCAAGCTGACTTAACTAGCTGACTTAACTAGCTAGCTACCTAGCTAGCCAGCTGACTTAACTAACTGAATTTACTAGCTGTCTTAACCAGTTAGCCAGCTGGCTGGCCACCTGACTTAACTAGCTAGCTACCTAGCAAGCCAGCTTGGAAGCCAACTGAATTAACTGGTTGACTTAACTAGCTATCCCGCTTATTAGCCAGCTGACCTAACTAGCTTGCTATCTAGCTATCCAGCTGGCTAGCCAGTTGACATAACTACTTGACTTAACCAGCTAGCCAGCTGGCTAGCCAGCAGACTCAACTAGATGACTTAACTAGTGAGCCACCTGGCTAGCCAGCTGACTTAACTAGCTCTCTACCTAGCTAGCTAGCTGGCTAGCCAGCTGAATTAACTAGGTGACTTATTTAGCTAGCCAGCTGGCTAACCAACTGAGTTAACTATCTCACTATTTAGCTAGTCAGCTGGCTACCCACCTGACTTACTAACTGACTTA
>NW_007000179.1:0-343 GCF_000164805.1 Carlito syrichta | reverse complement strand
GTGCTCCACCAAGGTCTCAGCCACCACTGAGGCTGTCTCCCGGCTCATGGGAAAGGCCTCAAACCAACTTGAAAAGGTATCTACCATTACCAGCAGGTATCAGTCCTTTTTGTGTGTTGGCATATGAGTGACGTCCACCTGCCCGTCCTGTCCAGGGAAACACCCTCGCAGCTGATGGGCCGCCATCCGGGGCCGGAGGGCTCCTTGAGAAGAAACATATGAACAGGTTTGACAGGCCACATGGAACTGGTTGATGGTTTCTTGGAGACCCTGCAGCGAGAAAATCGGGGAAAGAAACCTGTGCATGGCCTCAAGACCAATGTGTAAAGACTGATGGATTGTG
>NW_007000178.1:0-373 GCF_000164805.1 Carlito syrichta | reverse complement strand
TCTAGCTGACTTAACTATCTAGTTAACTACCTTGAAAGTTGGCTAGCCAGTTCTCTTAACTAGCTGAATTAACCAGATAACCAGCTACCTAGCCAACTGACTTGATTAGCTCACTACCAAGCTAGCCACCTGGCTAGCCAGCTGACGTAACTAGCTAGCCACCTAGATAGCGAGCTGACTTAAATAGTTAGCTAACTAGCTAGCGAGCTAGCTAAAAAGCTGACTTAAATAGTTAGTTGACTAGCTAGCTAGCTGACTTATCCAGCTGGCTAACTAATTAGCTTACTCATTATACAATGTGCTAGCTAGGTGACAATTATCTGACTTAACTCGTTAGCTAAGGGGCTAGCTAGCTGACACAACCAGCTGACAT
>NW_007000177.1:0-447 GCF_000164805.1 Carlito syrichta | reverse complement strand
TCTTGATAGGTATATTGCATCAAACAGAGTACTTTGAAGGCAACTGAAGTTTAAACATGTAAGAATAAATATACTTTTGATAAATAAATTTCATGTCTTTTTGAAAAAATATATTTTAAAAGAAATATGGCCTAGAAAGAGTCAACTCTAATGATTTTATGAATTTTTTTTTTGAAACACATAATTACTGGGTAGCTTTAGTACAGTAGGAAACTGATGCTTAACACACTGCATTGTGCAGTTTTCTTCAAAATTAAAAAAAAAATTCACATTACATATTTGACATTTCTCCTTCTTCTGTTCCTATTGATAAGCCCCTTCCACCAACTCTATTCCCACCCCTCTCCCAAGACAAAGCAAATAAATGAAATAGTCAAAATGAGACAAGGATAAAGGTATTTGATCCACATTTTTATCAAGTGTATTAATAAACTTCCTCAATAGTGT
>NW_007000176.1:0-382 GCF_000164805.1 Carlito syrichta | reverse complement strand
AGGCTGCGATGGCCGGGAGCGGCCACTGCACTCCAGTCTGGGCGACTGAGTGAGACTCCAACTCAAAAAATAAATAAATAAATAAAAATAAAAAAAATAAAGACATTGCTCTTCTGACCACATCCCAGGATGGGTATGCGAACATGTCAGAAACCTTCCAGGACATGTAACCAACCAGTAGGTTTGTTTCAGTCATTCAAAGATGCAAAGAAAAGCAGCAAGAAGTGACCCAGAATTGCAGGAAAGCGATGTCACTGCTCTTGCCGGCCCACTCCCCATGGTCATTATTTTAAAAGCGATGAGACCATCCATTAGAGCCGGTGCTGGAGTCTTGCCCCTGTCAACATCCGGGTGTGTGGGCAGGGCCTGAGTAGATCCTCTG
>NW_007000175.1:0-348 GCF_000164805.1 Carlito syrichta | reverse complement strand
TGCTGACTGGACAGTCAGATAGCAAGCCAGCTTAACTAGCCAGTCACCCTGCTGTTCATCTGGCTAGCCAGCCAGCTTAACTAGCTGGCCAGCTACCTTATAAGACTGTTAACCAGCCAGCTTAACTTTCCAACCACCTAGCTAGCCAGTTGGCTAACTGGCTGACTTAACTACCAGATTTAACTTGATAGCCATATGGCAAGCCAGCTGGCTTAACTAGCAGGTCACCTAGCTAGCCTGTTGACTAGCTAGCTCACTTAACTTGCTGACTTAGCAAGTTAGCCAGCCAGCTAGCCAGCTGACTTAATTAGCTAGCTACCTAACTAACCAGGTGCCTTGCCATCTGAC
>NW_007000174.1:0-441 GCF_000164805.1 Carlito syrichta | reverse complement strand
AATTTATCAGTGTAACTATACTTTAAACCATTATTTAAATTTATAATTAAATATTTTTATATTTTTGATAGTCTGATAGAGAATCACCAATACTATATTAATGAAATACAGAATTACATAAAAATGACTCTAGAAATCAAATGGTCCACAATCTTACTTCTACAGACAAGGATCCTGAAACCTTCAAAGGTACAAAGATGTTATGCTGGTTCCAAAGAATTAGCAGAAAAACTGGAAAAAAAATGGATGTGTTGTTTTCTAGACTATAGTGAACATTGTTTTCTCCACTTAGTTTCTCCTTATTGTGAGTAGAAGTGACCCATGCCAAAAGAAATGTTTAAATTCTAACTCTCAGTTCCTATAAATGCAACTTTTATTTTCCAATCGAGTCTTTGCAGATGTGATGAAGTTAAGATGAGGTCATACTGGATTACTGCAACC
>NW_007000173.1:0-463 GCF_000164805.1 Carlito syrichta | reverse complement strand
ATACCTAACCATGAACATTCAACACCTCTTCCAAAAGTCGTCATGACCCTAAGTAAGGTTATTTACCTCTCCTTGTACAAAGTTTCTAATAATTTAAAATTATACTTTTATCATCTGTTCATGTGTCTTGCTCTTCTTATAGCTATGAACTTCTTAATAAGAAGAGTGAGTGAAACACCTGTGAGTTACTGTGCAGAACACCAATTGCTAAACAAAAAGTGCTCGATACATATTTTATTGGAAGAGAGGGAGGGGAATAAATCAATAGATAGATATAATCTTTAGACAACTTACTCTAAGCTTTATAAAAATACAGTCCGGCTCGTTGAGCATTGTGTGCATAAGATCTAACATATCCACTGGCATGTAGGAGGTATTTAATGTGTATCATTCACTCGCTTAATCAGCAACATTTTCTTGAAAGCCTATGTTTCAGCGGGATTTAAAGCACAAAGGACACCAT
>NW_007000172.1:0-414 GCF_000164805.1 Carlito syrichta | reverse complement strand
AGTTAAGTCAGTTGGCTAGCCAACTGGCTAGCTATTTAAGTCCGCTAGTTAATTCAGCTGGCTTCCCAGGTGGCTTGCTAGGTAGCTAGCTAGTTAAGTCAGCTGGCTAGCCACCAGGCTGCTAGTGTTGTCAGCTAGTTTTGTCTACTGGCTAGACAGCTGGCTAACTAGTTAAGTCAAGTAGTTGAGTGTGCTGGCAAACTAACTGGATAGCTGGTTAAGACAGCTAAACAATTCAAGTGGCTAGCCATCTCGCTAGCTAGATCACTTGCTCATTTAGTTAGCTGGCTTGACAGCTGGTTACCTGGTTAAGTCAGCTGGTTAATTCAGCTGGCTAGCCACATGGCCAGGTTGGTAGCTAGCTAATTAAGTCATCTGGCTAGCCCTATGGCCACCTTGTTAAGTCAGCGAGTT
>NW_007000171.1:0-355 GCF_000164805.1 Carlito syrichta | reverse complement strand
TCCATTCCATTATTCTCCATTTCTCCACATTCCATTCCATTCCATTCAATGCATTCCATTTCATTCCATTCCATCCCATTCTACTCCATTCCATTCCATTGAATTCCATTCCTCTCCATTCCATTCCATTTAATCCATGCTAATCCACTCCTTTCCATTCCATTCCTCTCCAATCCATTTTCTTCCATTCTTCTCCATTGCATTCCATTCCATTCCTCTCCATTCCATTCCTTTCCACTCCATTCCATTCCTCTACATTCCTTTCCATTCAATTACTATCCATTCCATTCTTCTCGCTTCCAATCCATTCCTCTCCTTTCCGTTCTTCTGCATTTTTATCCCCTCCATTCCATTT
>NW_007000170.1:0-526 GCF_000164805.1 Carlito syrichta | reverse complement strand
AACTGACTTAACTGACTAGGCTGCTGACTTAACCTGCTGAGTTAACTAGGTAGCTACCTAACTAGCTGGCTGATATAACTAACTGATTTAACTAGCTAGCTACCTAGCTAGCTATCATATATCTAGTTGACTTAACTAGCTGTATTAACTAACTCGTTGACATATCTAGCTGATTTAACTAGCTAGATTTCTAGCTCACCAGCTGACTTAATTAGCTGAAATATTTAGCAAGCCAGGTGGTTGGCTATCTGAGTTAACTAGCTTTTTAACTAGCAAGTCAGCTGGCTTAACAACTGACATAATGTGCTGACTTAACTAGCTACCCAGCTGGTTAGACAGCTGAGTAAACTAGCTGACAACTAGCTTGCCACCTGGAGAGCCAGCTGACTTAATTGCCTTGTTACTGAGCTAGCCAGAAGCCTAGCCAGCTGACGTAAGTAGCTGACTTAATGAAGTAGTCAGCTGTCTAGACATCAAACTTAACTAGCTATCTGCCTTGCTAGACAGCTGGATAGCCAGCTGACTG
>NW_007000169.1:0-708 GCF_000164805.1 Carlito syrichta | reverse complement strand
CCTCTCTCTCTCTCTCTTCTTTTCTTTTCTTTTCTTTCCTCACTAGGTTGCCCAGGCTGCTCTCAAAACTCCCAACTCAGGCCACTCTCTCGGCCTGGGCCTCCCAAACTGCTGTGATCACAGGCTTTCCATTTGGTCTACATCCTGGTCTTTCTGCCTGGTCTTGAACTCTGGGCCAGAGGCGATCTTCCCGCCGATGCCTGCCCTCACCCAAGGCTTTCTGGGTTTTGCTTGGGGTTGAGGTGGAGGCTTTCTATGGTGTCCAGCCTGGTCTCAAGCACCCGGGATTCGGCCATCTTCCCGCATCATCCTCCACAAGTGCCAAGATGGCAGACATGAGTCGCCTCGCCATTCCTGTCCCCCAGTTGATTTGAGTTACACCCTATTTCTCCTTGAGGTGACCCCTGGGAGGGGCGAGTGCGTCAGCCCTGGGGAATGAGGTGGGAGGAGAGGTGGTTGCCCCAGCAGACACGCCCCTCCAACAAGTGGGCCCACTGAGAGGGCTCAGCAGGCAACTCCGGCCGCCATCTCCAGGGAACCAGGGACAAGAGCAGGACTCGTGGTTGGTCCCGAGAGGGATGTGGAGGCCATATGTGGGGTCTCATGACTATCATCCCAGAGACACCAAATAATAATAATCACCACCATGACCACAATCCCCTGCCACCTGGCGTGAGGTGGCACCCTCAGGGATGGGAGAGGAAAATG
>NW_007000168.1:0-604 GCF_000164805.1 Carlito syrichta | reverse complement strand
CTTGACTGACAATTCGGCCGACTACTTATCTGGTTTAACTCATTGGCTGACTACTCGATCAACTTGCTAGCTGGCTTAACAAGGTGGCTGAGTAGTTGGTTGACTAGTTAGCTGGGTTAGCTAGTTGACTGACGAGTTGGCCCACAAGTTAACTCGGTTAACTAGTTGGCTGGCTAGTTTTCTGACCTAACTAGCTAGCAAAAATCTATCTAACTCTGTAGGTTGCTGACTTAACTAGCTATCTGGCTACTGTCTAACTGACTTAACTATCTAGCTTACTAGCTTGCTGACTAGCTAGCTGACTTAATTAGCTAGGAGACCAGCAAGCTGACTAGCTTGCTGACTTCACTAGCTTCCTGAATAGTTAGCAGAGTTGCTACTGACTTAACTAGCTAGCTGGCTAGATAGCTGACTTAACTAGCTGACTATCTACTTGGTTGTCTAGACGGCTAGCCAGTTGACTTAATGAGCTAGTTACCTGGTTGACTACATGGCTAGTCAGCTGGATTAAAGCCAGCTACCTGGCTGGCTTGCTGGCTAGGCAGCTGGCTAGCTAGCTAGTGGTCTGACCAGGTGGCTAGCCAGCCATCTTAAATAAACATCC
>NW_007000167.1:0-406 GCF_000164805.1 Carlito syrichta | reverse complement strand
GGAATGGAATGGAATGTGAAATGGAATGGAGATTAATTGTATGGAATGGAATGGAATGCACAGGAAAGGAATGGAATGGTATGGAATGGAATGGAATGGAATAGTACGGAATAGAATGGAATGGAATGAAGAAGAATGGAGAGGCAATGTATGGAATGGTATGGAATTGTGTGGAATGGAATGCAATGGAATGGAGGTGAATTGTATGAAATGGAATGGAATGGAGAGGAATGGAAAGGAATGGAATGTATAGGAATGGAATTGTATGGAATGTAATGAATATGAATTGTATGGAATGGAAAGGCGTATAATGGAATGGAATGGAGAGGAAAGGAATGGAATGGGATGGAGAGTAACAGAGTGGAAAGGAATGGACAGGAATGGAATGGAATGAAAGAAAATGGAG
>NW_007000166.1:0-469 GCF_000164805.1 Carlito syrichta | reverse complement strand
TAAAATGGTTATTATAATGAAGCAAATTATCATATTGATCATCTCTTTAGTATGATGATAAAATATCCCTCTCTCTAGAAAGAGTTTTTTCCTTAATTACCGGATATTAGTATAGACATCTTTTTTAGTTACTGTTTTCATGATACATAATTTTCCAATCTTTTACTTCAAATTTATTTTAACAATTTTGTTTGAATTAATACCAATTTAATATCAGTAGTATGCAAAAATCATTTTTCTTTATAGTTCCATTAATGCCTCACTTTCTTGTGTTATTACTGCTATTATAAACTTTAATTTTATACAAGTCCCAAAACATTTTTATAATTAAGACTATTTTATGCAGGTATCATTTACATTGAATTACAGATAAAATAATGACAAATAAAAGTTTACTCTGTCTTTATTCGTACCTATCTACATAACTGGTATTCCTTGTTTTTTTCTTCATGTGAATTTATTTCACTGT
>NW_007000165.1:0-1218 GCF_000164805.1 Carlito syrichta | reverse complement strand
TAAATAGTTCCAGAATTGTAGTGAAGTGTGTGATTTGGAACCATGAATCCCATGTCTGTATTACTTTCACTCATTGTAAGAGTCAGGATCTGGCAACCACCAACATCAGTTATCCCACTCCACACACTAGACAGATAGATCCTATGCAGCATCTCAGTGGTCTCTCTCCAAAACAAACGACTTTTAATTCAGAATTGAAAACTGACTCAAAGTAAAGTAACAAGCACCAAATGGCAGCTTGACATGCTGTGTTTTCCAGAAGAATAACATTTTTAAAGTATTTGAATTATATTTTTTAAGAAGAAAAAAGATACAGATCTATGATGTAAACAGACAATATTATGTTAAAAGTGAAATTCTCTAACTCTATATTAGTTTTGTTATCTACTCTACTTGTTTTGAATTTGTGAGTTTTAAAGACTAGAAGAATTGTGTTCTAATATAGGTTGTGCCCTGTTACTGTATAACTAGTGAGACTTAGGAAGTCATTTTCCTTACATGAACTACCATTTATTCATCCGTAAGACATGTGCAGTGCTAACTTCCAAAAAATTTTAAAGCATCTTAAATATCATACAAGGGGGACCCAAAAACCCCCAGCATTTATTTACTAAAAATTGTATATTCTTATCCGCTTAAACTTCAGTCACCTTCAAAGTACTCACCGTTTGATATAATACACCTATCGAGATGCTTTTTCCACTGCTCAAAAGAGTTTTTGAACTTGTCAGTTTTGATATCTATTAGTGCTTCTGCCATTTTTTGTTTCACCTGTTTCACATTGACAAAATATTTCCCTTTGAGGATTTGTTCCATCTAGGGATACAAAAAGAAAGTCACTTAGGGCAGGATCAGGTGAATAGGGAGGATGAGATCTTGTTAGTTTTGGTCAAAAAGTGCTGAACACTCAGTGTCCTGTGGGCAGGTGCACTCATAAATCACCCATCAGGAAATGGTCAGACACATTGAAGGACTCTCCAAAAAATAAAAATCACTGAAACCAAATGCAACCTTTCACAATAATGCTAGCTAGTATACTGATGCCAATGGGTTCCTACAATATTTACCTAGCAGGAGAAGCCTGTACTAAAAGGAACCCACCCTCCAAAAAATAATTTTGGGTTTTTTGGGGTCTCCACTCTTATTTAAGCCTAGACGTAATTGATACTTTTTAAATGATAGTTATTATTTCTATTATTATTTTATATAATTTTTCTC
>NW_007000164.1:0-364 GCF_000164805.1 Carlito syrichta | reverse complement strand
TGATATTTTCTGCTTTGGAATTTATCTGGTTTTGGTTCTAGATATAAAGATTCAAAGATTTTTCTGTTTACTGCATGTAGTACATTTGTAAACTTACAATGAAAATAGTAAAAAGGCATAAAGAACAAACTGTCAGTCTGAATATGCTAATACTAACAAGTTAAATGGTTTTTACAGAAGTAGACTAAGCTGTTCATGGAGTGCTGCAATTCTGATAAAGTTTTCATAGGAATCGTCTATAAAAGAGAAACATCCAAGAGAAGAAAAACACTTTAAAAGTTGAAAGGTTAACCATACATCTGAGAATTAATTCCAATCTAGACTGGCATATTTTCTTCCAGTACATTTTCCTTCTTTAAGATTC
>NW_007000163.1:5854-13478 GCF_000164805.1 Carlito syrichta | reverse complement strand
TTTTGTGATGAAGAAAAAGGGAGCACGATGGTGAGAGATCTTATCACACTGCCCAGAACTGCATGCAATTTAAAACGTATACATTGCTTTTTTCTGGAATTTTCCAGTTAATATTTTTGGAAGGCAGGGGACTGCAGGTAACTGAAGCCACAGAAAGTAAAACTACCGATAAGGGAATTACTGTTCTAAATGCTTTGTCTTTCTTTTCTTTTCTTTTCTTTTTTTGAGTCGGAGTTTCACTCTGTCACCCAGGCTGGAGTGCAGTGGCAGGCTCACGGCTATCACAGCCTCAGACTGCTGGGCTCAGGCACTCCTTCTGCTTTAGCTTCCTGAGTAGTGGGGACTACCAGTGCATGCCACCACACCCGGCTAATTTTTTCATTTATTGTGAAGATGAGGTCTTGCCAAGTTGCTCGGCCTGGGCTCAAAACCGTGGGCTCAGGCAATCCTCTCACCTTGGCCTCCCAAAATGCTGGGATTATAGGCGTGAGGCACAGCAACTGGCCTAATGATTTCTTTCATGTGTTGTTTTCTGTGTTCTAGGTAAGAAAACTTTGCTTATCCTCAAGCTACAGAGATCGTCTCCTATGTTTTCTTCTAAAAGCTATAGTTTCAGTTTGAATGGTTAGGTCTATAATCCATTTCAAATTAAATTTTATGTATTTTATGTATGAGGTAGGGGTCAAGGTTCCCTTTTTTCCATGTAGTGATACAGTTGTTACAGTATTGCTTATTGACGAGCTTTTTGTTTTTGTTTTCCCTATTGGATTACTTCAGCATTTGTTGAAAATCAAATGCCTGAGTGAGTGTGGGTGTGTGTTTGGGTTCTCTGTTATATGTCATCGGTCCACTTGTTGATCCTCATGCTAGTACCGTGCTGAGCTGATTTTTTTTTTAGAGTAGAAAATATAGTTTACTTGAAAAGTAAATTAGAGAGAGAGAGAGAAAGAAAGAGGAGATTCTCCTCCCCAAGGCAGGGAAGGGGGCCAAAGCCAGAGCTCAAAAAACACATGGCCACACCAGAGTCTAGAAGGGCAATGGCCTCTGAGCTGATTATTAAACTGTTGTGGTAAATCTTGAATTTAAATAGTGTGAAGTCTATCAAGTTGTTACTTTTTTTTTCAAGACTGCTTTAGATATGCTTGATCCTTTCCATGTTCCTACAGATTTTAGAATCAGTTTGTCAATTTCTAAAAAAAAGAAATAAAAATAAAAATATAAAGTATAGGCCAGGCACAGTGGCTCAAGGCTGTAATCCCAGCACTTTGGGAGACCAAGGCGAGAGGATTGCCAGAGCCCAGGGTTTGAGACCAGCCTGGGCAACTTGGCAAGACCTTGTCTCTAAGTCAAAACATTAGCTGGGCATGGTGGTGCATACCTGTAGTTCCAGCTATTTGGAAGGATGAGGGGAAAGGATTACCTGAGCCCAGCAGGTGGAGGCTGCAGTGGCCATGAGCATCCCACTGCACCTTAGCCTGGGCAACAGAGTGGGACTCCGACTTAAAAAAAAAAAAAAAGGGTAGTAGTCACCATTTTTATCATTGACCTTTTTTTTTCTTTCTTTTTTTTATACTTAGAATCTCTCTCTGTTACTCATGCTGGAGTGATTATAGATATGTGCCACCATGCCCAGCCTGTCACTGATCTTCTATATATAGTGTGTTGTTTTTCTCCTGCTGCTTTTTTTTCTTTTTTTTGAGTTGGAGTCTTACTCTGCTGTCCAGGCTGGAGTGCAGTGGCATGCTCACGACCACCGCAGTATTGACCGGTTGGGCTCAGGCAATTCTTCTGCCTCAGTCTTCCAAGGATCTGGAACTACAGGTGCGCACTACCACACCCAGCTAATTTTTTGATTTATTGTAGTGATGAGGTCTCACCAAGTTGCCCAGGCTGGTCTCAGTCCCTGGGCTCAGGCAATCCTCTTGCCTCGGCCTCCCAAAGTGCTGGGATTACAGGCTTGAGTCACTGCTCCCAAATCCCTGCTGTTCTTAAAGCTTTTGCTTTATCTTTGGTTTTTAACTATTTGACAATAACAAGGTTGGTTGTGATTTTTTTTTTTTTGATATGTATTCTGCATGTAGATGGCTGAGCTTCTTGGATCTATAAATGTGTGCCCACCAGATTTGAGAGAATCCTTTTCTTTTTCCAGGACTCCAAGTACAAGTGAGTTAGGGTTTTTAATATTGTTTTTGGTTCCTTGAAATTGTGCTGATTTTCGTTTCTTTTTTTTCTCTCTCCATCCTGCAGATCATATTTGTTCTGTTGAGCTCTTCAAGTTCACCGATGTTTCTGTCATCTGGTGTTAACCCCATTCGGTAACTTTTTTTTTTTGAGTCAGAGTCTCATTCTGTCACCCAGGCTGGAATGCAGTGGCACCATCATGGCTCACGACAGCTTTGACCTTCTGGGCTCAGGCAATACTTCGGCCTCAGCCTTCCAAGTAGCTGGAACTCTAGGCACATGCCACTAAACCTGGCTACTTTTTTCGTTTGTTTGTTTTTGTTTGTTGTAGAGACAAGGTTGTGCTGTTGTCTAAGCTGGTCTTGAATTCCTGAATTCAGGCCATCCTCTTGCCTCAGCCTCCCAAAGTCCCGAGGTTGCAAGCATGATCCACCACACACAGCCACATCCATTACATTTGTAGGTCAGCTCCCTTGTGGTGGTGGCCTCCGCGAGCCAGGGCTGCCCTGAGGGGAGCGGAGAGGGAGAAGCCACTGCGGCCGGGGCGCGCCTCCTCCCATGGGTAGTCTGCCATCGAGATCCCAGGCGGCAGCCTGTGGGGAACCGCCCGGACATTCCGCAGGGTCAGGACTCCTCGGGGCCCGAGTCGTCCTCGCCGGAAGCAGCTGCCGGCCTCCTCCCTGGGCTCACCGTCCTCGTCCTCGTGGACAGGGCGAGCCGTCGTGGGGCACCGGCGCCCTGGTCTTCACTCAGTGCTCGGCCAGCGTGGTGGGCACCTTCATGCCGCCTCCCTCGGCCCACCTGGACCCAGGACCTGAGGATGAGGTCCGTGTCCTCGGGTCCTTCCCTGGCTCTCCTTCCACGCCCTGCGCATCCCCAGGCGTCCACGGGGGTGACGAGCAGGTGCTGGGGTCGTTCAGAAGGGCGATCGTGCTCGGGAGGACGGTCCGCTCATTGCGTGGGGGGGTCCACCGCCCCAGGCAGCTCCCACGCTGAGGGTCGTCGGCCGGGGGTGGAGAGTGGAGGCCGGAGATGCACACGTCCCCCGTCTGGCCGATGTTGGGGTGCCACAGCCTGGCCAGCAGCCGGAAGGCCGGTGGGAGGGCCTGGCAGAACCCGAGGCGGGCCTGGACGTCGCCGCCCGCGAGGCAGGGGCTGGGGGCCCCGTGGTGCCGGCTCCCTGGCCACCGCGCCACCCGTGTCCCCGCGCCGGCTCCTCCGCAGCCCCCGGAGCTCCAGCAGCAGCGCCTTCTGCGAGCTGGGCACCCAGGCCGGGCCGAGGCGGCGGGCCGGGCATGCCAGACCCCGGGCCGCACGCCGGGCCGCCTCCTCCGCGCCGCCGCTCGGGCCCCACGCGCTCCCACCGCCCTGGCGCCGCCGCCTGCCCAGCGCCGGCCTCAGCCGGGCCCGCCGTCGACTCCTTTTGTATGGTTCCTGTTTTTCAGACGAAGTTTTAAGCGTTTTTGTCGTTCCGTCCGTCTGCCTTTACTTCTCCGGCCTGTGCTGCTGGCGTCATTTCTAAGAAATCGCTGGCCGGGCTCAGGGGCTCGGTCTGTCATTCCAGCACTTGGGGAAGCCGAGGCCAGGGGATTTCCTGAGCCCGCGGGTTCGAGACCAGCCCGGGCCACTCGGCGAGACCGGTCTCTGCAATAAATCAGAAAACAGCTGGGCGTAGCAGCGCTTCCCGTGGTTCTGGCTCCTTGGAAGGCTGGGTCAGGACTGCCAGAGCCCAGCAGGTCAGTGTCGGGGGCCGTGAGCGTGCTACTGCCGTCCAGCCTGCTTGGCGAAGTGAGCCTCCAAACCCTCCCCCAAAAGAAGAAAAAAAGAAATCGGTACCATGAGGATTTCCCCCATGCTTTCTTAGAAGAGTCTGATAGTTTTCGTTATTATATTTAGGTCTTCGATTCATTTTGAGTGAATTTTTGTAAATGATGTAGGGTAAGGGTCCAACTTGTTTTGCGTGGAATCTCCAGTTATCCCAACACCATTTGTTGAACATACTACCCTCTCCCCAGTGACTGGTCTTAGCACCCTTTTCAAAAATCATTTGACCATGTATTCTAGGGTTTATCTGTTCTATTAACTGTTCTGTAGCTATATCTTTATGTCAGCCCCGCTGGCCTAAAGGTTTTGTTTGTTTGTTTTTCAGCTTTAGTCTCCCTCCGTAGCCCAGGCTGGAGGGCAGTGGCATGCTCACGGCCACCGCAGCCTGGACCTTCTGAGCTCAGGAGATCCTTCCACCTTAGCCTTCAAAGTAGCAGGAACCACAAGCATGTGGTATCATGCTCGGCTAATTTTTTGATTTATTGTAGAGACGAGGTCTTGCCAAGTTGCACAGGCTGGTCTCGAATCCCTGGACTCAGGCAATCCTCTCCCCGGCCTCCCAAAGTGCTGGGATTACAAGCTTGAGCCATCGTGCCCAGCCTGACATAGTTTTGATGACTGCAACTTCGTAGGAAGTTTTGAAATCTGAGAATGTGAGATTTGAAATCTGAGAATTTTGTTTTTGTTTTTTGTTTTTTCAAGATTGCTTTGGCTATTTAGACTCTCTTGAGATTCCATGTGAATTTTGGGAAGGGTTTTGCTAAATCTGCAAAATACATTGTTGGGATATTGCTATGGATTGCATTGAATCTGTAGGCACTGACTTCTTAAAATATTAAGAATTCCAATCAACGAATATGGATGTCTTTCTACTTGTTTGTCTTCTATCGTTTCCTTCAGCAACATTTTATAATTTTCAGTGTAAGTTTTTCATCTCCTTGGCTAAAGTTTATTTCTAAGTATTTTATTCTTTTTGATGCTGTAACAAATGAAATTATTTTATTAGTTTTATGTTTAGATTGTTCATTATTAGTGTATAGAAATAAACTGGTTTTTGTATGTTGATTCTGAATCCTGCAACTTTGTTTAGTTCATGTATTAGTTCTAACAGTTTGTGTGTGTGTGTGTGTGTGTGTGTGTGTGTGTGTTTATGAGTGTAATCTATAGGGTTTTCTACATTAAGATCATATGGTCTGCAAACAGATAATTTTACTTCTTTCTAATTTGTATGCCTTTTATTTCTTTTTCTTGCCCAGTCACTCTGGTTAAGACTTCCAGTACTATGTCCAATAAAAGTAGTAAAATCTTGTCTTGTTTCCGATCTTGGAGGAAACAATTGCACCCTTCTACTATTGAGTATCAAGTTAGCGATGACATTTTCATATGTGGCGTTTAATATGTTGCGATTGTTTTGTTCTATTCCCAGTTTGTTGAGTGTTTTTATCATAAAAGGGTATTGAATTTGTCGAATGGTTTGTCTGCATCAATTGCGATGGTCATGTCACTTTCCTTCCCTTCATTCTATTAATATGGTATTGCATTAATTCATTTTTATATGTTGAACCATCCTGGCATCCAGATATAAATCCCATTTGGTCATGGTGTCCATTTAATATACTGTTGAATTTGGTTTGCCAGAACTCTGATGAGAAATTTTGCATCGATATTGATAAGAGATACTGGTCTGAAGTTTTATTTTCTTATAGTGTCTTTGGTATCATGGTAATGTAAGCCTAATAGTATGAGTCTGGAAGTATTTCCTCCTCTTCAATTTTTTTGGGAAGAGTTTGAAAAGTGGTGTTTATTCTCTTTTAAATGTCTCATAGAATTCACCAGTGAAACTATCTGGTCCTGAGCTTTTCCTTGTTGAGAGGTGTTTGATTCCTGAGTCAATCTCCCTTCTAGTTATAATTTTCAGATGTTCTCTTTCTTCATAATAAAGTATTGGTATGTGCCTGTTTCTATAAATTTGTCCATTTTATCTAGACTAATATTTTAGGCATACAATTGTTCCTAGTATCCTCTTTCTTTATATTTTATTTTTGAGTAGGAGTCTCACTTTGTCACCCAGGCAGGAAGGCAATGGCATGTTCATGACCACCGTAGCCTCGACCTACTGGGCTCAGGTGATTCTTTCACTTAGGCCTTCCAAGTAGCTGGAACCACAGGCGCCCGCCACCATGCCTGGCTAATATTTTGATTTATTGTAGAGATGAGGTCTCTCCAAGTTGCCCAGGCTGGTCTCGAACCTATGGGCTCAGGGAATTATCTTGCTTCTTCCTCCCAAAATGCTGGTATTACAGGCATGGACCACCATTCCTGGCTCCTAGTACCCTAGTGTGACTATTTTTGTTTCTGTAAAATTGAGAGTAATGTCCCCTCTTTTGTTCTGATTTTAGTATTTTACACTTATCTTTATTTCTTAGTCAATGTGGACAAAAGTTTGTTTCCAGTTTTGCTGATCTTTTCAAAAAACAACTTTTGGTTTTGTTGATTTTCTCTTTTGCTTTTCTATTCTCTATTTTATTTATCACTGCTCTAATCTTTATCATTTCCAACCTTCTGCTAGGTTTGGGTTCTTTATCTAGTTCCTTAAAGTGTAAGGTTAGATTGTGGGTTTGAGATCTTTCTTCTTCATCCTTTTTTTTTTAATCGAAGTCTCACTCTGTTATCCAGGCCCAAGTACATTGGTACACTCACAACCAGCTCAGCCTTAAGAAACTGGAACTACAGGCATGTGCTACCACACACGAATTTTTTGATTTATTGTAGAGACGAGGTCTTGCCAAATTGATCAGACTGGTCTGAAATGCATGGGCTCCGGCAATCCTCTCGCCTCCACCTCCCAAAGTGCTGGGGATTACAGGTGTGAACCACCATGCCCAGTTTTTTTTTTTTTTAAGATGGAGTCTCACTTTGTCACCCAGACTGCAATGCAGTGACACAATCACAGCTCACCTCAGTACTGACGTCCTAGACTTAAGTGATCTTTCTGCCTCAGCCTTCCAAGTAGCTGGGACTACAGGTATGTGCCACCATGCATGAATATATATATATATATATATATTTTTACTTCTGGTAGAGACAGGCTCTTGCTATGTTGCCTGTCTCAGCCTCCCAAACTGCTAGAATTATAGGCATGAGCCTAGCCTATTCCTTTATTTTATTTATTTATTTTTGAGTCAGAGTCTCACTGTGTCACCCAGGTTGGAGTGCAGTGGCACGCTCACGGCCACCAAGCTTTGACCTGCTGGGCTCAGACGATTCTTCCACCTCAGCCTTCCAAGTTGCTGGAACTATAGGCGTGCGCCACCACGGCCAGCTAATTTTTGATTTATGTTGTATAGATGAGGTCTCACAATGTTGCCCAGGTTGGTCTCGAATCCACAGGCTCAGGCAATCCTCTCACTTCTACTTTTTTAAAAAATATACATGTTTGTAGCTATGAATTCTTATGTTAGCACTGTTTATGCTGCATTCCTTAAGTTTTAGTATGTTATGTTTTCTTTTGGTTTTCTGTTGTTGTTATTGTTGTTTGAGTTGGAGTCTCACTCTGTCACCCATACTGGAGTGCAGTGGCCGCTCCTGGCCACCGCAGCCCCGACCTGCTGGGCTCCGG
>NW_007000163.1:0-5492 GCF_000164805.1 Carlito syrichta | reverse complement strand
TCTCCTCTCTACAAAAAAATAAAAAAACCCCAACTGGGCGTGGTGGCCTATTCTGGCAATCCCAGTACTTTGGGTGACTGAGACGGATAGCTGGGTGAAGGTTATGTGCCTATAGTTCCAGGTACCTGGAGGGCTGAAGCAGAAGGACTGCCTGACCCAGGAGGTTGAGGCTTCAGTAAGCCATGATCATTATCATGCCCCTTGCATTCCGGTCTGGTCACTAAGATCCTAACTTAAATAAATAAATAAATAAACAAATAAATAAATAAATAAATATTCTTTAGCATACGATCTCTTCTGGAGAATGGTCTTGAGAAAATTGTGTAATGTGATGTTGGAGATAGAGAAACACGTGCGCGTGCACACACACACACACACACACACACACACACTTTTTTTGAGTTGGGTTCTTTCTCTGTTTCTGCCTCACAAGTAGTTGAGATTATAGGTGCACGCCACCACACTCAACTAATTTCTGTTTTTTAATTTAGGCTGACCTTGAATGCCTGTGCTCAATAAGTACTCTTGCCTTGGCCTCCAAAAGTGCTGAGGTTACCAGTATGAGGCAATACACCTGGCTGAATAGATGTTTTTTATATGTCTTAGGTCCAACTAATCTGAAATGTTGTTCAACTTCTCTATTTTCTTATTAATTTTCTGTCTGGTCAGTCTGTCTATTATTGAAAATGGGGATTTGAATTATCCTACCGTTATTGTACAGCTATTTCTTATTTTAATTCTGTTGACTTTTGCTTTATATATTTAGGAGCTCTGATGTTTTGTGCACACACAAACTGTTGCATCTTTTTTTGTTTTTGTTTTTGAGTTGGAATCTCACTCTGTCACCCAGGATGAAGTACAGTGGCATGCTCATGGCCACCGCAGCCTTGACCTGCTGGGCTCAGGCGATCCTTCCACCTGAGTCTTCCAAGTAGATGGAACTACCACGCCTGGCTAATTATTTTATTTATTGTAGAGACGAAGTCTCACCAAGTTGCCCGGACTGGTCTCGAACCCACGGGCTCAGGCAATCCTCTCACCTCTGCCTCCCAAAGGCGCAGGATTACAGGCATGAGCCCCCTTTCCCCGCTTCATCTTTTCTTCTGATAATCTCTCTAATCCTTTTTCTCTCTCGTTTTGGGAGTCTCATAATTTATATTGGTCCACTTGATGGTACCATAAATCCCTTAGGCTTTGTTCATTTTTCTTTTCTTTACTTTTTTACATTTTTTATTTTTATGTTTTAGAGATGGGGTCTCACTATGTTTCCCATGCTGGTCTCAAACACCTGAGCTCAAGTTGTCCTCTTGCTTAAACTAACCTCCCAAAATGAGGGGATTACAAGCAAAGCCACTACCCCTGGCTAGTTCAGCTTTCTTCACTCTTTTTTCGCTTTTGCGCCTCGGACTCAGCAACTACAAATGACCGGTATTCAAGCTTCTGATTCTTTCTTCTGCATGTTTGAGTCTGTTATTGAATTTTCCTCGTAAAATTTTCAATTCAGTTATTGTATTTTTCAGCTTCAGAATTTTGCTTGATCCATTAACATATATGCATATTCTTTTTGGTGATATTTTCATTTTGTTCATAGATAATTTTCCTGGTTTCTTGTAGCTCTTTGTCCATGTTTTCCTTTAGTCCTCTGAGCATATTTAGGGGAGTTGCTTTAAATACTTTGCGCAGGCTGGGTGCAGCGGCTCATGCTTATAGAGATGAGGTCTCCCAGCACCTTGGGAGGCCGAGGTGAAAGTATCACCTGAGCCCAAGAGTTCAAGACCAGCCTGGGAAACCTGGTGAGACTCATCTCTAAAATGAATTTTAAAAATTAGCCAGGCATGGTGGCATGTGCCTTGTGGTTCTAGCTACTTGGAAGGCTGAGGCGGAAGGATCGCTGGATCCCAGTAGGTCGAGGTTGCCGTGGCCATGAGCATGCCACTACACTCCAGCCTGGAAGACAGAGGGAGACTCCAACTCAAAAAAAAAAAAAAAAGAAAGAAAACTAAATAAATAAATGAAATGAAATAAAATAATAAATACTTTGTGCTGTAAGTCTGATGTCTGTGTTTCTTTAGGGAGAGTTTATGGATATTTATTTTGTTTATTGTATGAGCCATGTTTTCCTGTTTCTTTGTATGCCTTGTGGACTTTTGTTAAAAATAGGGCATTTGGTGGTTCATGTCTGTAATCCCAGCATTCTGGGAGGCCAAGGTGGGAGAATCACTTGATGCCAGGAGTCCAAGATCAGCCTGGGCAACATAGCAAGACTCTGTCTCTATTTTTTTTCTTCTAAAGGCTTAAAATACATAGGGCATTTGAAAAAATAGCCACCTCTGCCAGTGCAGACTTTCAGTAATCATCAGCATAGCATGAAGGCATAAAGTTGTCCCAGGACTTTTCACAGCTGCGATCAAAGCACGCACTAGCCTTAAACTTCTGGGTTCTTCTTGTCTCAGTCTCCTGAGTAGCTGGGACTACTGGCATGTGCCACCATGCTGTCACTTTTAAATGTCTTAATTTCTCTGAAAATCTCACTCTGATTTCTCTTAGGACCTCGCTCTTCTGCTATATTCCTCAGTCACGAATCTCTCACCTCAAGGGTCTGCAGGTCTGTAGTTCCTTTGTAGTTTTCACAAGCATGCCCACTGCTTCCACAGCTTCCTGCAGCTTGAGATGTGAGCAATTTTGTTTTTGGCTGTCTAAGCTCCAAGTCAGATGACACAGAAACCAATCTCTTAGGCAGGATCAAGGCAGGATATCAATGTTGAAGATTTGTTTGATTTTGCTCTCTGATTTGTGGATAGAAACTTGGAACCAGGCCACTGCTTCTCCAAAATATACCCTCTGGGGAGGTGATGGGCACAGGCAAGCAAAAATACATGAAATTTCCTTCTGTTTTGAATGTGGCTTTTGCTTTTTCTTGTTGTGTGTGTGTGTTGGAGTTGCGCTCTGTCCTCCAGCCTGGAGGGCAGTGGCATGCTCACGGCCACCAGAGTCTCAACCTGCCGGGCTCAGGCGATCCTTCTGCCTCAGCCTTCTAAGTAGCTGGAACTACAGGCACGCACCACCATGCCCGGCTAGTTTTTGGATTTATTGTTGAGACGAGGTCTCACCAAGTTTCTCAGGCTGGCCCCGAAGCCCCGGACTCAGGCAATCTTCTTTCCACTGTGCCTGGCCTGTGACTTTTTCTTGATTGGACATTTGCTTGGTTATTGAAAATATTGACTTCGCACCTATGGAGTTATTTAGCTAGTCTCCAGTTGCTTATTTAATGTTTTTTATGGGGAACAAAGATCTGGATAGTCCTAGTCGACCATTTTACCAAAGTTTGTCATATTTTGGAAAAAGTTTGATATACTTTCTTTTTTCTTTCTTTCTGAGTCAGTCTTGATCCACCATACCAAGCATGTTTTCATTTTCATTTGTACCAAAGTACTTTACCCTTGTGACCCATTTTTGTTTGACCTGTTTAAGTATATGGTTGCTTAATTTTCACATATGAGTGAATTCCCCAAATTTCCTTTTTTTATTGATTTGCAATTTAATTCTATTGTAAAAACTAGGCATGGTGGCTCACGCTTGTAATCTCAACACTTTGGGAGGCTGAGATGAGAGGACTGCCAGAGCCTGCAGGTTCAAGACCAGCCTGGGCAACTTGTTGAGACCTCATCTCTACAATAAATCAAAAAATTAGCCTGGCATGGTTGCCTGAGCCCAGCAGGTCGAGGCTGCACTGGCTGTGAGCATGCCACTGCACTCCAGCCTGGGCAACAGAATGAGACTCTAACTCAAAAAAGAAGAAAGAAAAAGAAAGGGGTTGAAGTCTTACTACTACTACTACTACTACTACTACTACTACTTTTTGAGTCAGAGTCTCACTCTGTTGCCCAGGCTGGAGTGCAATGACATGATCAAGCTCACCTTAGACTTGATCTCCTGGACTCAGGCAATTTTTCCATCTCAGCCTTCCAAGAAGCTGGTACTACAGGCACGCACCACCATGCCTCATTAAATTTTAAATTTGGTAGAGACAAGGTCTACTATGTTGCCCACTCTGGTCTCGAACTCTTGGGTTCAAGTGATTCTCTGGCCTCAGCCTTTCAAAGTACAGAGATTACAGGCATGAGCCATGGTGTCTGGCCAAGTATCTCTTCTTTTAAGGACATCAATCCCCTAGACGTGGTGGCTCACACCTGTAATTCCAGTACTTTGAGAAGCAGAGGCAAGAGGATTCTCTGAGTCCAGGGGTTTGAAATCAGCCTGGGCAACTTGGCAAGACCTCATCGTTGGGCACGGTGGCTCATACCAGTATCCCAGCACTTTGGGAGGCTGAGGCTAGGGGACTGCCTGAACCCAGGGGTTTGAGAACAGCCTGGGCAACTTGGCGAGGCCTCATCTCTACAATTAAAAAAAAAAATTAGCCAGGTATGGTGGCACGTGCCTGTAGTTTCAGCTACTTGGAAGGCAGAGGTGGAAGGATCGCCTGACCCCAGCAGATCGAGGCTGCAGTGGCCGTGAGTGTGCCACTGCATTCCAGCCTGGGTGAACAGAGTGAGACTCCAACTTACAAATATGGTTGTCCGTCTGCTGGGAAGACTGCTAAATATAGTTTCTGTTGTTGTTGCTGTTTTCATTAAGCACATTATTTCCCCAAGGAAATGCAGGGTTTGACCACTAAGGAAGAAAAGGATGATGTTGACACGGTGCGTGACTTGGCAGTCTCCACCTCGGCTCCCTGAGCCGTCGGCCACCATCACATGCCCTTCCCATCCAAAGAACACGTCTAGGCTGCCCACATCTGGTCCAGTGGTTGCATCCAGCTCCAAGTCCAGAGCCCCCAGGATGTGCTGTCCTCTCCATCAGGGACAGATATAGCTTGTCAGAGACCTGCAACCTACAATTTTAGATCTTGTCTAAAATAATTCCCCTACAGCTTGAAGTTTTCCTTTCAGTACTATGCTTCTGGGACTTACCCTGTTGATGCACATAGCTGTAAAACTCGATCTTTACTGCTGTAGGTCTGACCTTGTTAAGAAATTTTCTAACCCAGAATTGTTAGTCCACTCTACAGCGGAAGATGAGTACAGCTCCTGTGTTTTAGGACCATGGCGGTTCTGCAGGTTTTTGCAACTTGCCCCTGGTATACAAGTTCAAGCATTTCTCCAGGGAGTACAGATGCTCCTTGACTCAAGATGGGCCAATGTTCCGAAGACCCTACTGTTCTTTGAAAAGACTGGCTTTAGCCAGGTGTGGTGGCTCATGCCTATAATCCCAGCAATTTGGGAGGTGGGGGCGAGAGGACTGCCTGAGACCAGAGGTTCGAAACCAGTCTGGGCAGGTTGGCAAGACCTCATCTCTACAAAAAATCAAAATAGTTGGGCACGGCGGCCTGTGGCTCCAGCAGAAATACAAGTGAAGCCTGAGCCCCTGACGACATCAGGGGTTGAGGTGGAAGGATTGCCTGAGTCCAGCAAGTCAACGCTAGGGTGGCCATG
>NW_007000162.1:0-496 GCF_000164805.1 Carlito syrichta | reverse complement strand
AAACTAACTGCCTTAACTAGCTAGATACTTATCTAACCACCTGACTTAACTAGCTGACTTGAATAGCTAGCTACCTAGCAAGCCAGCTGTCTGGCCAGCTGGCATAACTAGCTGACATAACTAGCTGGCCACCTGCTGGCTCTCTGTCTTAACTAGCTGACTTAATGAGCTAGCCAACTGGCTAGTCAGCTGCCTTATCTACTTAGCTACCTAGCTAGCCAGCTCAGAAAGTCAGCTGAATTTACTGGCTGATTTAAATAGCTAGCCAGCTGGCTAGTCAGCTGACTTAACTAGCTTGCTACCTAACTACTCAGCTGGCAAGTCAGTTGACATAACTATTTGACATAACCTGCTAGCCAGGTCGCAAGCCAGTTGACACTAACTGCATTAACTAGTTAGGCAGCTTACTAATCAGCTGATTTCACTAGCTCTCTACGTAGCTAGCTAGCTGGCTAGCCAGCTGACTTACCTAGTTGAGCTAATTAGCTTGTCAGCT
>NW_007000161.1:0-365 GCF_000164805.1 Carlito syrichta | reverse complement strand
TGGTTGTGGTGGTAGTTGTGATGGATATTAATATTCTGATTTAGAGTCCCACTCCGTCACCCAGTCTGTAACACAGGGACACCCTATCGTCCATTGCTGGGCTCCGGCAATCCTCTTGTCATGGCCTCCTGAGTGCCTGAAATGACAGGCGTGCGCCACCACCCTCGGCTCTTTTTTTGGCTTCTTGTAGAGACGAGGTCTCACCAAGGTGCCTGGGCTGGTCTCAAACATGGCGGCTCAGGCCATCCTCTTGCCTAAGCCTCCCAGAGTTCCAGGATGACGCGTGAGTTCACGCCCTCAGCCTACACACCCCTTTTGGGGCCCCACCATAAAGCCCACCCCCTACCGATGATGTGGGATCCCAG
>NW_007000160.1:1783-2534 GCF_000164805.1 Carlito syrichta | reverse complement strand
GCAAGCTATTTCAAACTCTATGTAAAGCAGTGTGTTGATTTATAATAGAACTAAAAATTGACAATCCTTAGGATCCAGCAATCCCCCTCTACAGATATACCAGGAGGAATATAAATTATTCTACAAGAAAATTTTTTTAAAAATTGTATACATATGTTGTTTTTTTCCCCACCCTATTCACAATAGCAAAACATGGAAACCATATTACTGTCTATTGAAAATGAACTGAATAAGGAAAATCTGGTACATATACACAATGGAGTATTATGCAGTCATTAAGAAGAACAATATCATGGACTTTGAAGCAAATTGGAAGTAATTGAAGACCATCATATTTAGTTATCTATGACAGAAACAAAGAATTGAATACCGCATGTTTTCACTTAACTGTGGGACCTGAACATTATCACATTGGCGCAAAAGAGGGATTGGTAGTTGCATAATCAGTAAATCAAAGGGAACTGTGCTGTAGTTTATTCTTGCTGTTATATCAGAATGACTCATAACAGGCAATTTGAAAACAATAGAAATTTATTTTTCACAGATCTGTGGGCTGCAAAGTGCAAGATTAGTAATCATGGTAGTTTAGTGTCTGCTGAGGACTGCTTTCTGCTTTCAAGATGATACTTGTCGTTAAGTCATGACTAAAGGCAGAAGAGAAAAAAAAGTGAATGCTTGTTCCCTCCAGCACTTTTTTTTTGTTTGTTTGTTTTTGTTTTTGAGTTGGAGTCTCACTCTGTCGCCCAGACTG
>NW_007000160.1:0-365 GCF_000164805.1 Carlito syrichta | reverse complement strand
TGCCAGTAAATACAAGCAAAGTAGTAGAAGGGATAAAATAAAAAGTACACAATTATGACTATAAACACAATTACAGTGGGGATGTACAACAAGCAAATGTATTTTTATTGAAAACCTATAAAATTGTGATGAAAGAATATTGATGAAAAAATCAGATAAGGCACAGATTTTTGTTTCTGAATTAAACAGGAGAAATTGTAATGATTTTTATAGATATCAATCATTATTAATATTTAACTATATTCACTATGCATTTTAATATCCATATAGAATTTAATCTAGAAAATAAAAATTATCAAAATGCGGTACTACAAATAGAAACTTACTACAGTCTTCATGTATTAAAGAAATTGACTTTGTTATAA
>NW_007000159.1:0-735 GCF_000164805.1 Carlito syrichta | reverse complement strand
GTGATTTAACTAAGTAGTTAACTGGGTAGCCAGCTGACTTAAGTAGCTAGCTACCCAGCTAGGCAGCTGGCTCACCAGCTGACTTATCTCACTGACTTAACTAGCTAGCATGCTGACTTAACTAGCTGACTTAACCAGCTAGCTACCAAGCTAGTCAGCTGGCTTAACTAGCTAGCTTAACTAGCTAGCTACCTAGTTAGCTATTTAGTTAGCCACCTGACTTACTTGCAGAAATAACTAGATAGCTAGCTGACATAACTGGCTCTTATGTAGCTTGCTTCTTAGATAGCCAGCTGACTTAATTAGTTGAAATAACTAGCTAGCCAGATGGCTACACACCAGACTTAATTAGCTTTTTAACTAGCCAATCAGATGGATAGCCAACTGACTTAATGAGTCAACTTAACTAGCCAGGCAGCTGGTTTCCAGCTGACTTACCAGCTGGCTTAACCTGCTAGTCAGCTTGCTAGCCAACTAACTTAACTAGCTGGTTATCTATCTAGCCAGCTGTCTAGCCATCTGAATTACCTGGCTGACTTAAGCTAGAAACCTGGCTAGGCAGTTGACTTAACTATTTAGCTACCTACCTATCCAGCAGGCTAGCCAGCTGACTTAATGAGGTGAATTGAACAGCTACCCTGCTTGCTAGCAAGCTGACTTATCTAGCTAGCTATGCTGACATCACTAGATAGACATTTATCTATCTAGCTGACTTAACTAGCTAGGTACCGACCT
>NW_007000158.1:0-433 GCF_000164805.1 Carlito syrichta | reverse complement strand
AGACCCGCCTGGGCAACTTGGCAAGACCTCATCTCTACGATAAATCAAAAAATTAGCCGGGTGTGGGAGCGCGCGCCTGTAGTTCCAGCTACTTGGAAGGCTGAGGCACAAGGATTCTCAGAGCCCAGCAGGACGAGGCTGCGGTGGCCAGGAGCGACCACTGCTTTCCCGTCTGGGTGACGGAGTGAGACTCCAACTAAAAAAAAAAAGAAAGAAAAAAAAAGAAAAAAAACATTAGCTGGGCATGGTGGCATGCGCCTGTAGTCCCAGCTACTTGGGAGGCTGAGGCAGGAGGATCACCTGAGCCCAAGAGGTTGAGGCTGTAGTGAGCTATGATTGTAACACAGCACTCCAGCCTGGGTGACAGAGTGAGACCCTGTTTACCTGTTTATCTCTCTCTCTTTTCTTTTCTTTTTTTTTTTTTTTGAGTTGG
>NW_007000157.1:0-557 GCF_000164805.1 Carlito syrichta | reverse complement strand
GTCAGCTGACTTAATTGCCTAGCTAACTAGCTAGCCAGTAGCCAGCCAGCAGACTTAACTGGCTGACCTAACAAAGTAGCCATCTTGCTAGTCAACAGACTTAACTATTTAGCTACCTAGGTGGACAACTGGATAGCCAGCTGACTTAACTAGCTAGCAACTGGCTATCTAGCTGAATTAACTCGCTGACTTAACTAACTAGTAAGCTGATTTAACTAGCTGACTTAACCAGCTGGCTACCTAGCTAGCGTGCTGACTTACCTAGCTGCTTAACTAGCTAGCTACCTAGCTGGCTATCTAGCTAGCCAGCTGAATTAACTAGCTAGCCAGTTGACATAACTAGGTGACCTATATAGCTAGCTTCCTAGCTAGCCAGCTGTATTAACTAGCTGAAATAACTAGCTAGCCAGATGGCTAGCCATGTGACTTAACTAGATTTTTATGTAGCTTACCAGCTGGATAGCTAACTGACTTAACGAACTGACTTATCTAGCTAGCCAGTTGGTTGCCAGCTGATTTAACTAGCTGAATTAACCAGCTAGTCACCTTGCTGGCCA
>NW_007000156.1:0-477 GCF_000164805.1 Carlito syrichta | reverse complement strand
TTTTCTACTACTTTATTCTGCTTAACATGTCTGTTTCTTTCTATCTCTTTTTGTTCCTCATCCTTTTATGAAAGCTATTTCATACTCCCTTAAAGAGTAGAATTTTCATCCATAGTATCTTTTGGTGCTGTTAGTGCTGTCTGAAGTTGTTCTTCATTTCTCTGGTGTGTTTTGAAGGCTGTTTTTTGTTGTTGTTGTTGTTGTTGTTGTTGTTGTTGCAGCTACTTGAAACTGGATGTGTATTGTTGCATCTCCTAAAGACTAAATATTTTTTGTAATTTCAGGCATCAGCCCAACTTGTTCTAAATATTTGAATTTATCTTCTTGAAGTCTTTGTTGAAAAATCTCTATTTTAAAACCAAGTAGAGAACCTTATAGCTTTTTGTTAATGATCTCCAGTTTTGCTTTATCTTTTTTGTTTATTTGTTTTATGATACTTTGCTCTTAAGTCTGGCTTTCACCAAAATTGATTCAAAG
>NW_007000155.1:0-375 GCF_000164805.1 Carlito syrichta | reverse complement strand
ACCTAGTTAGCTAATGAATTAAGACAGCTGGATGAGTCAGCTAGCTAGCTATTTAGCCAGTTATTTAAGTCAACTAGTTGAGAAACCTAGCTGGCTAGATAGCTAACGAGTTAATTGAGATGATTAAGTCACCTAGCTAGCACATTATATAATGATTAAGCTAACTAGTTATCAAGCTTGTTAAGTCAGCTAACTAGCAAGGCAGGTAACTATTTAAATCAGCTTGCTATCTAGGTAGCTAGCTAGTTAGCCTACTATTTAAGTCAGCTGACTAGCTAGGTAGCTGCTAGTTAAGCCAGTTAGTTAAGTCAGCTAGCTAGCTAGGTAGCGAGCTAATTAAGTCAGTTGACTATCCAGCTGACTAGCTGGTTAATT
>NW_007000154.1:0-377 GCF_000164805.1 Carlito syrichta | reverse complement strand
TACTTAGCCAGCTGGAAAGCCAGATGGATTAACTAGCTGACTTAACTAGTTAGTGAGCTGTCTAACCAGTTGACTTAACTAGATTGGCACCTAGCTATCCAGCTGGATAGCCAACAGACTTAACCAGATGACTTAAAAGGCTAGAATCCTGGCACAGCAAGTTGAATTAACTAGTTATCCAGCTGGCTACCGATCTGACTTACTAGCTCTCTACTAGCTAACCAGCTGGCTAGTCAGCAGACTTAACTAGCTGACTTAATTAGCTATCCGGCTGCCTAGTCAGCTGATGTAACAAGCTCACTACCTAGCTTGCCAGCTGAATAGCCAGCTGACTTAACTAGCTGAGTTAAATAGCTGGCCTGCTTACTAGACAGCTG
>NW_007000153.1:0-469 GCF_000164805.1 Carlito syrichta | reverse complement strand
GACTTAACGAAGTAGCCAGCTGGCTAGCCAGCAGACATAACTACCTAGCTATCTAGCTAGCTAGCTGGATGGCCAGTTGACTTAACTAGCTGACATAATTAGAAGCACGCTGGCTTGCCAACTGACTTAATTATTTAATTACCTAGCTAACCTGCTGGCCACCCAGCTGACTTAAATAGGTGACATAACTAGCAAGCCAGCTGGTTAGCCAACTGATTAACTTGGTCACAACCTAGTTATCCAGCTGGCTAGCAGATTAATTAACTAGGTGACATCTAACTATCCAGCAGTCTATCCAACTGACTTAACTAGCAGGCTACCTAGTTAGCCTGTTGATTAGTCAGCTGACATAACTAGGTGACTTAAGTAGCCAGGCAGCTGGCCAGACAACTGACATAACTAGCTAGCAACCTAGCTAGCAAGCTGGCTAGCCAGCTGCCTTAACTAGCTGACTTAACTAGGTAGCCAG
>NW_007000152.1:0-380 GCF_000164805.1 Carlito syrichta | reverse complement strand
TGACTTACTAGCTCACTTAACTAGCTAGCTAGCTAGCTAGTTGAATTAACTAGCTGACTATTTGGCTGGCTATTCGGCTAGCCTGCTTTCTTAACTAGCTAGCTAACTGGCTAGCTGGCTAGGCAGTCGGCAATCCAGTCAGTGGGCTGGCCACCAAGCTAGCCACCCGGCTTAAATAGCCAGTCGGCTGGTTGGACAGTGAAATAGCCAGCCAGCTTATATAGCCCGCCACCTTGCTAGTCATCCGGTTAGCCATTTGGCTTAACTAGCTGGCCACCTACATGACCACCCTGCTAACCAGCCAGCTTAACTTGCCAGCCACCTAGGTAGCCAGCTGGCTCAGCAGCATTCTTAACTAGCTGACTTAACTAGATAGTCAT
>NW_007000151.1:0-380 GCF_000164805.1 Carlito syrichta | reverse complement strand
TTTTATTTTTTGTTAAAGTTTATTTTTGCGGTCAAATTTTTTTTTTTTTTTTTGAGTTGGAGTCTCACTCTGTCGTCCAGACTGGCTACTCGGAAGGCTGAGGCAGAAGGATCGCCAGAACCCAGCAGGTCGTGGCTGTGGTGGCCCACCTGGCCACTGCACTCCAGTCTGGGCAACAGAGTGAGACGCCAAATCAAAAAAAAAAAATAGTTTACTATGCCCAGTTCCTGAAAGCAGGGGGCCTTTCACACCACACTGTGGGAGGACACATGGGGAAGTACTAAGGTTGCTGACAAGGTAGGGAGAAGGGGAAGTGTGGGCAAGAGCCTTTATTGTGCTTTCCATACAAAGAAACAGATAAAGAGATGTAAGCTGGTTTA
>NW_007000150.1:0-381 GCF_000164805.1 Carlito syrichta | reverse complement strand
CTATGTGAGACATACTGTTGCTATGGTTCTTCTTTGCACATCTGTTTCTCAGGCAGACGTGTTGCTTTCTCCTGAACTTGATATTGATTTTAGTCTGAAACATAAATTTTGCTTTATAAGTCTAAACACTACTTGATATGGCTTTGAAATTATACCTTCGCAATTAAATGATTTGACATGTGAAAGCACTTAGCTGAGCAGCTGCATGCCCCATAAATGTTTGTTGCCTCTCCAGCCCCATGCCCCCATGCCTGCTTTTCCTTTTTAGGTCCTTGGCTTTCTCATGCCCCTCTGAAACTGCTTTCTGACATCAGTTTGTAGGTTGGGCTGTTCTGTGTTTGAACTTTGCTTCCTCAACATAGCGCTCCTTTCTCACCAGCT
>NW_007000149.1:0-867 GCF_000164805.1 Carlito syrichta | reverse complement strand
GATATGAATGGAACGGAATGAATGGAATGGAGAGGAATGTAATGGTATGGAGTGGAGTGAAATGAAATGGAGTGGAGTGAAATGAATTTGAATCTAATGGAGAGGAACGGAAGGTAATGGAATTTAGTGGAATGGAATGGAATAAAGTGAAATGAAATGGAATGGAGAGGAATGGAATGGAATGGAGAGATAGGGAATGGGTAGGAATGGAATAGTATGGATGGAAAGGAATGGAATGGAATAGAGATGAATGGAATTGAATGGAATGGAAAGGAATGGAATGGAATTGAATGGAGAGGAATGAAATGGAAGGAATGGAATGAAATGGAATGGAATGGAATGGAAAAGGGAGGAATGGAGAGAAATGGAATGGAATGGAAACGAATGGAATGGAATGGAGAGGAATGAAATGGATACGATTGGAATACAATGGAATGGAGAAGAATGGAATACAATGTAATGAAATGGAATGGAAAGAAATGGAATGGAATGGACTCTAGTGGAGTTGAATCAAATGGAATGGAGTGGAATGGAATGGAATGGAGAGGAATAGAATGGAATGGAGGGGAATGGAACGGGATGCAAAGAAATGGAGAGAAATGGAATGGAGTGGAAAGGAATGGAATAGAAAAATGGAATGGAATGGAATGGAATGGAATTGGGAGGACTGGAATGAAGTGGAATGGAATGGAGAGTAACGGAATGGAATGGAGAGGAATGGTGAGAAATGGAATGAATTGGAAAGGAATGGAATGGACTGAAATGGAATGGAATGGAATCGAGAGGACTGGAATGAATTGGAATGGAATGGACAGTTATGGAATGCAATGGAGAGAAATGGAGTGGATTGGAATGCAGTGGAATGGG
>NW_007000148.1:0-378 GCF_000164805.1 Carlito syrichta | reverse complement strand
GAGCGTGCCACTGCACACCAGCCTGGGCAACAGAGTTGATACCAACTCAAAATAAATAAAAATAAAAATTATTTTAAAAAAGAATCCCTCTGTTCCTTGTATAGTAAGTATAAATCTCTATCTGTGCACTCAAGGGGTAAAAAATAGAACTGGCTCTATGTTCAGCATTCCAGTGCAATTTCTATTTCAAGCCACCGTTCTTCCAGGATGGTGAGACGGTTTCATCCTAGTCTCTCGGAGCTTCCCCCGAACTCTCCAAAGTTGTGGCCACGGCTCCTGACTCTTGCCCAGTGCCAGTGTACTTGTAGGGTTGGGGGGGGATTCTTCCGGTCCTCTGTCACTGAAACCCAGTCCACAGCCTAGGTCCATGAGGCCCCT
>NW_007000147.1:0-388 GCF_000164805.1 Carlito syrichta | reverse complement strand
TCTAGCACCTGACAGAGGGATCCAGCAGGTTGGCTGGCACTGCTCCCTCCTGGCAGGTGATAAGACCTACGGGGGGGAGGGGGCAAAACTGCTGTTTGTCTTTTGGATTTTCAGATTCCTGACATATTTAGTGGCTCTTGGCCTTCATAAGAGAAGCCTGCAGGGGAATGAAACTTTGTGCCAAACTCGGTTTATCTCAGAGCACATTGTCTTCACCTACTTTCTTCTCTCTCTCTTTACTTTTTTTCCTAGGGTCAGAATGGGCCCCGGCACAGCCCACAGTGTGGCAGGACATTCACAGGATTCGTCTTGGTTAATTGTCTCCTAGGCAAAGGATCTGTATGCGTTTCACTAGAGGACTCCCCCAATTCTACTAAATTCAAAGCTG
>NW_007000146.1:0-389 GCF_000164805.1 Carlito syrichta | reverse complement strand
GCATGCCACTGCTCTCCAGCCTGGGAAAAAGAGTGAAACTGGCTTAAAAAAATTAAAGAATTAGGATTCAATTTTTTGATGTAAATTCCATCCAAATCTTTTCTTTCTTTCTTTCTTTCCTTCTCTCTCTCTCTCTCTCTCTCTTTCTTTCCTTCCTTCCTTCCTTCCTTCCTTCCTTTTTTTTCTTTCTTTCTTTCTTTCTGCTTTTTTTTGGAGTCAGTTTCTCACTCTGTTGTTCAGGCTGAAATGCAGTAGCATGCTCAAGGCAACTGCAGCCTCGACCAACTGGGCTCAGGTGATCCTTCTACCTCACCCTCCAAGTAGTGGGAACTACATGCGTGCACCACCATACCCTGCTAATATTTTGATATTTTTGTAAAGACGAGGTC
>NW_007000145.1:0-440 GCF_000164805.1 Carlito syrichta | reverse complement strand
GCTTATCTAGCTGGCTTAACTATCTAGCTAGCCAGCTTACTTAACTAGCTGACACCACTAGCTAGCCATGTGGCTAGCCAACTGACTTAACTAGATAGCTACCTACGTATCCCACTGGCTTACCAGCTGATTTAACTACTTAGCTACCTAGCAAGTTGCTAGCTGGCTAGCAAGTTGAGTTAACTAGGTGACTTAACTAGCTAGCCATCTTGCTAGCCAGCTGACTTAACTAGCTAGATACCCAGCTAGGCAGTTGGCTAGCCAGCTGACTTAACTAGCTGACTTAACTAGCTATCCAGCTGACTTAACTAGCTGACTTAACAAGCTAGTAAACTAACTAGTCTGCTGAATTTACTAGCTGAAATAACTAGCCAGCTACATAGCTAGATATCTTGCTAGAAAGCCAACTTAACTAGCTGACTTAACAAGCTAGCTAGCTG
>NW_007000144.1:0-551 GCF_000164805.1 Carlito syrichta | reverse complement strand
TGGAATGGAGAAGACTGGAATGGAATGGAATAGAATGTTGAGGAATGGATTGGAATGGAATGAAGAGGAATGGAATGGAAAGGAGTTGAATGGAATGGAATGGAGTGGAATGGAATGGAAAGGAGTTGAATGGAATGGAATGGAGTGGAATGGAATGGAATGGAGAGGTATGAAGTGGAATGCAATGGTATGGAATGGAGAGGAGTAGGACGGTGTGGAAAGGAATGGAATGGAATCGAATTGAATGGAGAGGAATGGGATGAAATAGAAAGGAATGGGATGGAAAGGAGAGGAATGGAAAGGAAATGAACGGAATGCAATCAACAGGAATGGAATGGAATGGAATGGAATTTTGAAGAATATAAAGAAAAGGAATGTAAAGGAATTGAATGGAGTGGAAAGGAATGGAGTGGAGTTGAATGGAATGGATTGGAATGGAACAGAATGATCAGGAATGGAATGGAATGGAATGGAGAGGATTGAAAGGGAGAGGAATGGAATGGAAAGGAATGGAATGGAATGGAATTGAGAGGAATGGAATGGAAGGAATG
>NW_007000143.1:0-457 GCF_000164805.1 Carlito syrichta | reverse complement strand
AAGCCAGCCTACGATAGCCAGTTTCAAGAGGTGTGCCACCCCTGCGCAGATGAAACCAAGGCTCAGATAACTGCAGACCCTTGCCCAAAAAAAGCACACAGCGAACCCAGGGGGTGGAACATGGTTCTGTGCATCCCAGGATGACCATGGCCCAGGGATGTTTCCACACAGCACTGCCCACCAGTCAATTTCTCAGGGTGGATACAACCCATGGGTGTAAATCAGGCCCAGGTACTAGGCAGTCCCAGGTCCTCCTCCCAATGTGTGGCAGGGTCCTAGGCCATGTGTCCTCTGATGCCTGTTCTGCTTCCCACAGGCTCTGGGGTCTGACCTTCCATATCCCTAACTATGAATTGGGATAAATCACAAGCCCACCTTGAGCTGGGAGGGAGTTGGTGGAGCCTTCGGGGCCTGGCATCCTGGCTGTCCCTGTACCTAAGGGGTCATACATGGCATT
>NW_007000142.1:0-3062 GCF_000164805.1 Carlito syrichta | reverse complement strand
ATGGAGAGGAATGGAATGGAGATGAATGGAATGGAATGGAGAGAAATGGAATGGAATGGAATGGAGTGGAATGGAATGCCACAGAAATTACTGTGGCATTCATTTTGAGGGAAAGACTCTCACCAACTCACAATCACAAATAAAGCCCAGTCAATAGAGCACCTATTATGGAGACCGTCCATCTTTGGGGCACCCTTCGCAGAAGAGGGCCATTGACTGGTGCACCAATTTTGGAGGATGCCCCAAAACTGTGGCACCCATCAAAAAGAAGATCAAGCCGGACGCGTTGGGTCACCCTGTAATCCCGTGTCTTTGGGAGGATGAGTTGAGTGAATTGCCTGAGCCTGCGGGTTCGAGTTCCACCTGGGCAGCGAGAGCTCATCTCTACAATAAATAAAAAAATCAGCCAGGCGTGGTAGTACATGCCTGTAATTCCGGTTACTTGGAAGGCTGAGGTGGAAGGATCGCCGGAGCCCAGCAGGTCGAGGCTGCCGTGGCCAGGAGCGGCCACTGCACTCCAGTCTGGGCGACAGAGTGAGACTCCAACTCAAAGAAAATGTAGATCAAGTCTTGGGGCACGAATCACAGAAGAGGTCAGTCTTTGGAACACCCATAACAGTGGAGAGCAGTCACTGGGGCACCTATCACAGAGGAGATCTGTCATTGGGTTACCCTTCAGAGATGAGTGTCAGTCACTGGGCACCAATCACAAATGAGGACCAGTAAATGTAACATCCAACACAAAGGAAAGTCCGTCTCAGTGGCACCTATCACAAAGGAGGTCATTGGCTGGAACATTATTTACAAAAAAGAGTCAATCTCTGAGTCACCAATCACAGAAGAGGTCCATTCACTGGGGCAACCTTCATAGGAAGAACTAGTAACTAGGTCCCCATCACAGAAAAGGTGCAGGAACTGGGACATCCATTAGTGAAAACACCAGTAAAGGTGGTACCCTTCACAGAGGAGGGCGAGTCAATGGGGCACCCATCACCAAGAAGGGTCAGTCATTGAAGCACCCATCACAGAGGCAGGACAGTCACGGAGACACAACTCACAGAGGAGGACCAGTAATTGGACCACCTATTTTGTAAGAACCATACACAATGGGACACTCATCACATAGAAGGATCAGTCACTGGGGCGCCTATTATGTAGGAGACCTAGAAATTGGGCATTGTCAAAGAGAAGGGCAAGTTACTGAGGTACTCATTTTGTAGAAGGTTCTGTTCCTAGGATACTCATCATAGAAGAGGGCTCGTCACTGCAGCTCCTATCACAGAGAAGAGTCTCTTTGGGGGTCACCGACTACAGAAATTAAATAGTCACTAGAGCATCCTTTATGTAGGAGGCCCCACCTTGTGACAACCATCACAGAAGAGGGCTTGTCACAATGACACACAACATATATGAAGGTCACTCACTGAGTCATCAGTCACAGGGAGGACAGTTACTGTAGCAAGCATTATGAAAAAGGCACCATCACTGGGACATCCTTAACAAAGAAGAGCCAGTGAAATGGGCATCCATTATGGAGGAGGGCCAGTAAGTGGAGCACCCATTAGAGAGGAGGACTAATCACTGGGGCAACAATCATGAAGGAGGTTTTGTCGCTGGGTACCCATCACAGAGGAGAAACAGTCACTGGAGCACCCATAACAGAGGAAGACTAGTCACTGGGGCATCAATATAGAGGAGGTCTTATCACTGAAGTACTGATCACAGAGAAATGCCAATCACTGGAATACCTATTAAAGAGGAGGGCGAGTCATTGGGTAAACTATTTGAAGGAGAGGCAGACATTGTTCACTAATCACAGAAGTGAGCTAGTCAATGGATCACCAATTTTGAAGATAGTTATTAACTTGGACATCTGTCACAAATGAGGGTCATTCCCTGGGGCATCCATCACACAGGAATTCCAGTCACTCGGGCATACATCCAATAGGAGAGACATTTATTGGGCACCTATCACAGAGGAGTATCAGCCACTGTGGCAGCCATCACAAAGGAAGGCTATTCACAAAAGTACAAATGAAAATAGAACTTAGTCACAAGGATGCAAAACACTGAAGAGGGTTTGACACTGTGGGACCCATCATAGAAGAAACCATATTGGTGAAGAAACAGTCACTGGGAAATTCTTCACAGAAGTGAGTCAGACACGGCGGCACACATTACATAGAAGGGCAGTAACTAGGACATTCAAAGGGAAGAGAGCCAGTCTGAGGCACTGATCACAGAGGAGGGTCAGTCACTGGGACCCCCATCACAGAAAATTGCCAGTCACTGGGGCACATATTACAAAGGAGAGCCAAGTAATGGGACACCCATCAGAAGTGATGTCTACACATTGTGGCACTCACCAGAGAGGAGAACCTGTCACTGGGGCACCCATCACATAGGCAACGGCAAGGACCATTCACTGAGGTACACATCACACAGAAAAGATAGTAATTGGGGCACCCACTAAGAGGGTCTCAGGCACTCGATCTCTGATAACAGAAGAGTTCCAGTAAGTGGGGTACCCATCACTGACAAAAACTAGTTAATGTGGCACCCATAACACTGGTGGGGTCATCACAGAGACATCAATTACGAAGGAGATAAGTCTCTGAGGAACACGTTGCAGGTCAGGGTTAGACACAATATCACCCATCAGAGAGGAGAGACAGTAACTTAGGCACCCACAATAGAGGAGGGCATGTCTTGAAGCACTCATCACAGACCAGAAACAATCACTAGGACCCCATCAGGAAGGGCGACATGTTCTGTAGCACCAATTAAAACAGGAAGCCCAGTCACTAGGACTCCCATCTCAGAGTTGCGCCAGGTACTGGGGTAGCCTTTATGAATTAGGGCAAATAACTGGGAAACCCACCACAGAAGAAGGTTGATCACAAGGGCACCCATCACGGAGTAGAGCCAGTCACTGGGGCAAACTTAACAGAGAAGAGCAATACACTGGTGACACACATCACAGTGAGGAGCCAGTCACTGCTGCACCCATTAGAGAGGAGTGGGTTACTATCATAACCAGCACAGATGAAGGTCAATTACTG
>NW_007000141.1:0-471 GCF_000164805.1 Carlito syrichta | reverse complement strand
TTCATTTCAGTGTTATCCAGGGCATTTAGAATGAGTTTAGATTCTAAAGTGCAAGATTAAACTATGGAAAGTTCTGAAGTTGAGGTATGAAGAGTGATACTATTTGAATTTTATGTTAGAATATTGGTTCACAATGTTGGTTGCACGTTAGAATTGCTTGGGAGACGTAATACTGTGCCTGGGTTGGACTCTGTGGCTCAGCCTGTAATCCCAGTATTTTGGGAGGCCGAGGCGAGTGAATTGCCTGTGCCTGTGGGTTCGAGACCAGCCAGGGCAACTTGGCGAAACCTCATCTCTACAATAAATCAAAAAAAGTTAGCCAGGCATGGTAGCATGCGCCTGTAGTTCTGGCCACTTGGAAGACTGAGGCGGAAGAATTGCCAGAGCCCAGCAGGTTGACACTGGGGTGGCCCTGAGCATGCCACTGCATTCCAGCCTGGGCGACAGAGTGAGACTCCAACTCAACACCCC
>NW_007000140.1:0-3164 GCF_000164805.1 Carlito syrichta | reverse complement strand
GGTTCTCCAGAGCACCGTGTGTCAAGGTGTGTGAAGCACTGCCGGTCTGGGCAGCTCCTTGGCATCTAAGACTCCTGGGGCTTGGTCATATAGCCACACTGACCATCCTGTGACTGGCCTCAGCCTCAGACCCTCTGAAGGCCAAGCCTATGCATGTGGCCTGAGGTACCCATAAGCTCCACTGTCAGCTGACCATCTGGCATGCTCCAAGGTCTGGGTCAACAGTGACATTTCCCTCAGGCTAGACGTTCCAAGGATCTCGTGGTCACCTCCCAGGACCCGAGGGCACAGGCCTCCCTCTCTCTGGGCAGAGTGAAACCTGGTCATTCAAATGCAGAGTCTTACACCAAGTAGGCTTTCTGGGGGCTGCCGGCCACCTTTTCCTCCAAGCAGAGCTGAGCCCAGCAAGGGGAGGGAAGCAGATGGAAGAGCCATTGGGACAGTCTCAGGGCCCAGAATGCCTGGGTCTTTGCTGAGTCTTGGGGTTCGACAGCCCTGGAGTGTGACTTCCAGGACCTGCCTTCCCACTGCAGTACTGAACCTCTGCACGACCAGCTCCCATCACCCACGGCAAGCAGAGTTCAACTGAGGGCTCCTGGTCTCTGTCCAAGCCCAGGGCCTATGCAGGGCTCACTGTCCCCAGGTCGGCTCACATCGTCACTGTCCCCAGGCCTGCTCCCAGTGTCACTATCCCTGGGGCAACTCAAAATGTGACTGTTGGTCCCAGGAGTGGGTGCCACCAGGGCTGGCTTTCACTGGCCCTGAAGAGACTCCTCTCAGGCTGTCTCCTTCCTGTTCCCAGACAAAGACAACCAGCTGATCTGTATGAATGAGAATGGTGGCTGTGAGCAGTACTGCAGCAACCACGCAGATGCCAGGTGCTCCTGCCGGTGCCACGAGGGCTACATGCTGCTGGAAGACAGGATGTCCTGCATGCCCTTAGGTGACCAGGCTTGTTGTGTCTCATGGGCCCGATGACCAGTCCCCATCTGGCTGCAAATCATGCCACCAACTTCAGGATGGGCATGGATTCACATCTGCTGAGTACCTGCTTCATGCTGACCACCGGTGGGGGGACTGAGGATGGAGAGGCTGCCCCCACGCAGGAGTAGGCCAGAGCTACCAGGAGGGCTGCCCTGGGCCAGCTCACCAATGGCCCTGTGGCCCCTGCCCATTCTAGGCAGGCTGGGCTGCCTCACTTCTGTGCATGGGGCCCTGCCGGGTCACAACTCTGCTTGGAAACCCATGATGTCTGCCCTGACTGTCACACAGCTCTGGCATCCAGGGCCATGGAGGTGTGCTCTCTTGGGAAAGGGCATTTTTCTCCAAACTAGTGTCAAGAGAATGGGGCTGTAGGTGCGCAGGCTGGGACCTCCCAAGCCTGCGGTTTCTCTGCAGGGTGATAGGCCCCCCAGTCGGGAGCCTGATGCCGCCTGCAGCTGCTCAGGCTTTCTCCTGGACAAGGCCTCTACTGGGCAGACCAGGAAATAAGAACCAGACCAAGCCACAGCCAGGGGTTAGCGTTAGACGGACATCACCGCCCTTGTGTAAATTCAAGCAATGCTTCCTCCCCAAGATGTAGGACCCCCGTGGCCCCAGAGCCAGCCCTGCCTGCCGTCTCCTGGGCCAGCCACTTCTGCGAGGGGCTATTGAGGCCCAAGTCCTGCTCTGCTGCCCCTGCCTGCAGCCCCCTACCCCCAGGGACTTCTCAGGGCCCCATCTGGTCACCCCTTACAAATCTCCGTGTTTGCTGACATCTGTTTTGCACAGTTGAATATCAGTGTGGGAAAATACCTATTCTGGAAAAAAGAAATGCCAGCAGCCCCCAAGGGAATATTGTGGGGGGCAGGGTATGCCCCAAAGGGGAGTATTTGTGACAGGTAAGGCTCCCTGACTCTTAGTATGAGGGGAACAATCCCAAGGGGAATGAGCAGATCAGCCCTGGCCCAGCAGACCCAAGTGGGCCAGCCCAGCCCACTGCAGCCCTAGTACACGGCACACTCCTTGCATTTAGGGGGCAGAAAACAACACCCCGAGAGGTTCCTCCATGAGAGGCACTTCCCAAGTCATCTGTGTCATCCCGGGGCAGGGTCTTTGCCTGATCTTTGCAAAGTCACTGGGACAGAGTTACATTACAGTCCAGGAGGTGTCCAGCGGCTCCAGCAGCCACATTCCAGGACCAGGCAGTGTCCAAGAGAATGTCCCAGCCAGAGAGCACAGGCCCCAGAGCCAGAGGTCATGGTTCGCAGAGCCAGGTCATGGTCTTGCTGGAAGGGATCTGCAAAGGCCCTGGGAGTCCCCAGGGAGTCATGTGATGCCAGCGTCCCCTTGGAGTGCCCAGAGGTGTGCCAGCGGGGAATGGGGACAACACAATCTCCTCACCTGCTGTGCCCTGCCAGGTCCTGCTGACATTCAACGGAGCTCTGATGTGTGATGGGATGCTAATCCACCCTGCCTAAGTAGTCTCCTCGGCCTACTGTTTCAACAGAGTCAGGAACAGGAAGGACCTGATCATGGTGTGGTGCTGGGTAGGCAACATCCCTCCCCCACCCCACAGCAGCTCCCTAGACCAGAGAGATGTCCCCAAAAGGGGAATGGACAGCACTTGGCTGACAACTGCGGCCACCATGCTTCCAGCTGCTGTCCTACTCCCAGATAAAGTGTGGAATGACTGGAGGACACTTTGCCCACATTGCCTTGCTTGGCCAAGGGCCCCGAGGAGGATGCAGACCCCTGGGGCCTCTGTGGGGCTTGCATGGGCCCAAATGTGAAGTGGAGCTGTGTGGGCAGTGTGAGGACCCTGAGGAGGGTCCTGGGGCTGGGAAGTTCTTGGAGAATTGGACACTCCCACCCACTCCAGCAGCCCAGGACCAGCAACCCTTCCTCCCTCACCTGTGACTCCCAGACTCCTGACCACCACCACCCCAGACTTACCCTGGACAGGATTGCTGGACACGGCCCCTCCCATTCCGAGCTTAGGGCAGGGGCACAATGGGTGGTGGCAGACCTGGCATGAATGGTGTTGTCCCCCAGGTGAACATGACCTCAGCAAGGACAACAGGCCAAGCAAAGCTGATGAGTGACCCAGATCATTGTCCCCAATGCCTACATCCCTGGCGCCACCAACTACGTCATTGCACTGTTCTGCCTGCAGCAGCCCGTGG
>NW_007000139.1:0-6591 GCF_000164805.1 Carlito syrichta | reverse complement strand
TCCTGACTGCAGGACAGTAGCACACTCATGGCTATTGTAGCCTTGACCTGCTGGACTCAGGCAGTACTTTCATCTCAGCCTTCCAAGTAGACGGGACTGCAGGCATGCACCACCATGCCTGGATGACTTTTTCATTTATTATAGAGTTGAGGTCTCACCAGGTTGCCCAAGTTGGTCTTGAACCCCTGGACTTAGGTAACGTTCTTACCTCAGTCTCGCAAAGTGCTGGGATTACAGGTGTGAGCCGCCACACCCAGCAAGAATTTTTAAAAAGGAATGTGCTGGAGCAAAATGTGTTGATGTGAACATTTTCAACCTCCATCCTCCCTCACTTTTCCCAATCCAAGAGGGGAGGGAAGGAAGCATGAGGGATATTAAGTACAAGCCCAATGCATGGATCTGTGGACAGATAGTATGCAGGTGTCACAGCATCCTCAGGCAGAAAATACTGAGGACAAGTGGGTTTTAGGAAATGTTGTCAAGGATTAAGATTAGATCATCTCCACTGTTCTTCAAGAAGTTCAGGTAAATATTAAATTACTTTTGACCAATATGCTGTGTACTTGAATTCAATAACACCTTGCTGAATCTTAGTTGAGATTTTTCTGTTGACTGTAAAGAAATTCTTTCAGTTCCATCTGCGAACAGAAGGCAAGGCTTCTTTCCCCCATGGTCCTCAGGTCTATGAATGCTTTCTGTAATATTTCTTAAGTCTCTGGGTTCTGTCCCCAGGATTCTCAGGGGTGACTATCTTGAAACAGACAATGTCATTTTGGAGCATAAAAGTCATATAAGAAGAGACCAGCTTGTCCCCTTCATGGGCAGTCTAGAGAGAACTCCTACTTAAATCAAGGGCAGAAGATCATGCAACAAGGGGCATATCATGGAGAAAGGCCAAATTCGCCCACAACATGGAGATCAGAGAGGCTTGCCCTGCAAACTGGTGGAACCACCCGGCAGAAGCCCATTCTGAGAAAGGACTGAGGGGCAATCCTCTTGGGAGAGAATTTACCCAAGGAAAGGGAGCCAGGCAGGCAAGGTCAGACCGGAACAAAGCCTTAGTCATCATAGAACAACAGACTCTGAGTCCAGTCCATGTAACCCTGATCCAACCTATGGAATCCAGTCAAAATCCTGGGAAGAACAGACTTGAAGCCAAAAGGGAAAAAGATGTGTTCATCACACATCAGTCAGACTCTGGGAATGCCAGGAGAAGACAGGGGCTTTATCCCCACTTCTCCCACAGCTGTGTTCCCGTAGGAAGGGCCTATGGGGATCAGAGAAGTAGCTGGGTGCCCAGCTTTAAGCAGAAAAGCTTCAGGGGCTCACAGCTTTCCTGGGAGGGAGCAGCCTACAGCCATCTTAATAAGGGGAAGGGGAAAGAAATACATGTTCTAAGTGCAGAAATTACACAGTTTACTCCAAGTCATGGGAGCCCAAGAAAGTATAGGATGCAGAAACATCCTAGTGTTCCCCAATGGTAATTTTTTAAGGTGTCATGTTTTAACTTATTAAGATTATAAGCTCTTTGAGAGCAGAAATATTTGTTTCATTTAATGTTCCACTCCAATGCCTGGTATATAGTAAAGTCAATACTTCTTTTCTGAATAGATTTTCCATAGTTTTACCACCACAGATTTTTATGTCAACAGTTCTCAAGCTTTTTGTAGTAGATGGCCTTCTTGAAATAAAACTTTGTGGGAAACTCAAAATACAAAACAGATAAACTCAGAGTGTTCTGATGGAGGAGGAGAGGGAATGAGGGGGGTCTGTGCCCAGCCCAGCCCCTGTCTCTTGCCATGTCCTGAGAATGCTCCAGGCAACTTCTTGGTTTACAAAGACAACATTTTGCAACACAAATATGGTCATTTTACTAAAAAAAGAAAGGAAACTGACAAAGATGTTCACAGGACCTTTCTCTCAGGTGGTATTTGGAAAAAAACTCAGTGATAAGAAAGAAAGCCCCCTGGGAAAGTGTTAATACTAGCTTAGCATATGGAGGGATGGAGAAGTTAAAGTCAGGGCACCCTTTCATTTATTATGCAGGGACAGAGGGCAGACCAACCAAAACCTGGAATATTACTCTCCTCCAGCCAACATGACAGCACCCAGCCAGCTCTGACATCTCATAAATATTCATGGGATCACCTCAGCAGTTTCTGAATATTCTTAAGTTTGAGCCAAGCCTCAACACTTCCTGGTACAAGTAGCCTGGTTGAATGGAGATACAGTTCTTGAACTTTTATACAATGGTGAGTATAATTTTATAATTATTTTATCCCACTTCAAAACAACTCAGATTATGCATTTATATTGAGTTATTCCTGACAATGTCTAGTGGCAGTGACACAATGTCCCTGTCAGGACACATCCCAAGCAACTGAGGTCATCCTCTAACTCCCATTTATATGGGTAACCCTAACTCTTGTCAAATCTAATCCCAAGGAGTAAGAAAATAATGCTGGTTTCTGAAGGAGAGCCAGTCCCAGAGGGTAGTATGCTTAGACTCTGGGGTTGTGGGGCCTGGAACCACACTACTACTGTTTCATTTTCCCTTGTGAATGTTGCTAATTTGTGCATCTGACTTGGTTTCTCTAAGTCTTCCTTCAACACCTCTAAAGTGTGGATAATAATACCTGTATCTGTATCCTGTAGCTGCTGTGACAAATTAGCACAAGTCTGAAGTCATGAAAAGTTTAAAATGAAATTAGAATTCCATAGTATCCTGATTAAATTCTTAGGAATTTTGCTTTGATTTCACTTCTGTAAAATGTGTAGATTTTCCTCCTCTCTACCAAATATTCTCCATCTAACAGATAATAGAAATACAAGTATTATGTTTACTAAATGCAGAATAGATAAAGTTGATTTTAATTTATCAGCAATACATTGGTAGGTTGTGGACAAGAATATCTTTCTCTTCTGGTGTCAGAGAGATAGTAAAATAGTAAAAAAAAAAGTCACCCAAAAGAAGCTTTGAGCCTTTTAATTTCACCATTTGTGTTGGGAGTTCAAACAGGTACTAAGTACCTATGTACAGACTTAAATTAAGAGAAACGTAGCAACTTAAAACAACCCAAAATTATTATCCTATGGTTCTGGAGGTCAGGGATGTGATAGGGACACAAAATCAAGGTTCCAACAGAGTGGCTTCATTCTGGAAGCTTTAGAGGACAATCCACTTCCTGTTCTTTTCTACCTCCTGGAAACTACCCACATTCATTGGCTGGTGGTCCCTTCATCATCAACACCAGTAATGGCCAATTGAGTCCTCTCACATTGTACCCCTCTGACTTCCACCTGATGCATTCATTTATAAGGACCCCTGTGATTGCATGGGGCCCATCCAGACAATCTAGGATAATTTCTTTATTTTAAGGTCAACTGATTAGTAACCTTAATTCCATCTGTAGCCTAAAATCTTCTTTGCTGTGTGAGGTAACATAGTCACAGGTTCCAGGACTTAAGACATGGACAAGATAAGGGGACTTTTTCAGTCAGCCACAATACCTATCTCCTAATGTGTGATGGGGAGGTGCCAGAGGCAGGGGGTGATGAAGGTCAGCAGTACTGTGCCCACATGCAACTAAATGGCTGTCTCCAGAAGCTGGACACACAGAGCACACTGATACCAAGAAGCTGGAAGATGTACAGTCTTGCATGGACCTGTTTGTTCTAGTAAGACTACTGTCCAACTTGCACACCTAACCTGCCAACCTTGAGACAAAATAATCATCAGCCATGTTTGGCCAACCTCCATTTTGCCTTTGTTTGCCTGGAATCAAAATGACAAACATATTATATGACCAAACCCACTCTGCCACTTTCCACTCTAATGACAAAGATGACACTAAGTGGCATCCCCGCTGTAACCCCAAGAAGCACTGGACCACACATTCACAAATATCCCCTTCAGACACTTGAAAGCTAAGTCTCAGAGCTCCAGGAGCAGACACTCACCTTCTATGTAGCCTGGAGTCACTCAATCTTGCTCTCAGGAGAAACTATATGGCTGATGTCTTCCCTGACACACAGGTGGCACAAGAGGCTTCCATGTGAACATGAGCCGGCCAGGTTGTATAACACCCAATTTGTCTTTCCATACAATGGCTGTTTCCACAGGCCTGGGGGCTCATCCTCAAACCATCCTTGTCCTTCAAAACCTGAATAATTGCCTACAGACAGGACACATCAATCTCCAAGAATCCTTCTTGCTTAATATATGAACCACATGCCTTGCTCAAAAGTCCTTGTGGTCCCTGTATAACCAAAGATGCTGTGAAAAATCTCCATTCAAATGTCAATAGAAGTGGATAAACTCCATAGTCTTCTTGATTATCATGGCCACATAGTTTAAAGGACATAAAAGATCAAAGAAACCTATTCATTATCCCATGAAATATCTGAATTAGAAACAACTGTGCTTAATTATCACAATAGGCAGCATGGGACAGTGAGGAAGACAGACATTTGGCCAGATCAGTCAATACTGGGTCTAAACCAGCAGTCTACCACTTTTAAACTATGTGACCTTGAACTTGTTAAACTCTTTAAATCTCAGTTTCTTCCTCTGTAAAGTGTTGAGAATAGCATACTTCATGGTCTTATGGTTCAAAAAAAAGAGAATATTTGTCAAAATTGCCACATCTGTTCCAATTATCTAGTGCTGCATCTCAAACAGCCCCAAAACATAATGGATACAATAGCAACCATTTTACTATATTTCACAGGTTTTGAGAATCAAGAATTCAGGCACAATTTGGCCAGGAGACTCCTCTGTTCCTCACATGTGGATTGATGCTGCTCAGTGGTACTCAGCCAGTGGTGGCCTGGCCTGGAGGGTGCAAGATTATATCACTGATGTACTGAGTGGGTGATTCTTGTTCTTCACATTGGCTGGGTTCTATACAACTGTCATGAACACTGAAGAACTCACAGTGAGCCACTGCCCCTAAGGGAATTCAGGATTGGTTTTCCATGAGTTTCAGTTAACAATATTTCTATCACCTGATCAATATGCAACTTTGTTTTCTGTGTGCTTTTTGTTTAAAGACACTTTATTGAATCCATATTGCTTTAAAATGAATAATTATGTGCAGTGTTTTCTGTATAAGAGTTTAACATTTTCCCAACCCTGGGTAAGGTGATCTTATATTTCTCTGACTTTAAATCTCATATTGATGAAGTCCATTAACCTTTCTTCTATAGGCTATGATCTAATGAATCTATAAATTTAGTCATTCTTCCATCATTTCCATAGCTTCACATGCACTCTAGATGCTATGTCAAACACTTTCCAGAGCGGCCTCGCATGAAGATTGGCAAATTTCTTCTTCCTTTTCCCCAATGTATCATATTGTCGATTCATAACCTTGAACTCACAGCCAACAGCATATAACAAAGCTTATCTGGCTCATGTATTTTCTATTTACTCCATAAAAAATATAGCACAGCATTCTTGCACTTTGGAACACTAGACAGCTCTTTAGCACTCCACCTGGGAGCCACCTTAAACAGTTAAATCACCAACAAAATTACAAAAATTTGTAAAGCATGGCACTAAGTAGATAGCAAAAAGGACATTTGTTTACAGTACCATGAGCTGTAACAAGAAGGCAAAGCATCCCATCATTTTGTTTAACTCAGCCGGGAACATGCACATTGGGAGACTCAAGATTTTTGCTGCTCTGCACACATTCATTCATAACTGCAAGAGTGCTGCAAGTATTGATCTTGAAGTTACAAATAACAAGCACATAAATTTGCAAATACAGTCTGCGAACAATGAGGGTCAACAGTATCTAGTGTTTTTTTCAAGAAAGGTTGGAGGGCTGTACTCAGCTGGGACTGCCCATTGGGTGTCAACGTTAGCCTCCCCAACATGTCTCAGGGTAATTTGACTTCCTATTGCTTATTTTTCTTAATTTTCCTCTTAAGAAAATTGATACATGTGTGCATGTGTGTGTAAACAGTTTATTTAGTTATTTGGTCATTATTCAAGCATATTAAAGATCAGGAGAATTCTATGGTTTTAGTGTTGTTTAGTAGCAAAAATTTATCAAAGAAAGATCATGATTTCATACAAAATACACCTTTTTCTCAAAAACATTCTAATTGTGCTGTTTTGAACATGAAGCCATGTGTATGTGTGTGTGTGTGTGTGTGTGTGTGTGTGTGTGTGTGTGTGCATGCGCTGGGCATAATGGCTCACACCAGTGATCCCCACAACTTGGGAGGTCAAGACAAGAGGATTACTTGACACCAGGAGTTCAATTTCATAACTGGTTAAAAAGTATACTAAGGATGGCAGTTCTTGAATATAATATTCTGCATTGGTCCCTTAAGAAATTATCAGAAAGAACATATTTAGAAAATAAGCCCATCACAAGGCCAGGTGCAGTGACTCACACCTGTCAATCCCAGCATTTTGAAAGGCCAAGACAGAAGGATTGTTGAGCCCAGGAATTTGAGAGAAGCCTGGGCAACATAGCAAGACCTCATCTCGTCACCTAGAAGGTTGAGGCTGTGGTGAGTTGTGTTCATACTATTACACTCCCAATGCCAAAAAAAAAGGGGGGGGGGGAGAAATAA
>NW_007000138.1:0-461 GCF_000164805.1 Carlito syrichta | reverse complement strand
TATGCAACACCTACATCTCTTTCTCCCAAAAGGGGGAAATGTATCTAGAATTAGAAGATAAAATAGAGTTATTAGGCTCATTTTTTGAAATCTGATCCTTTTAATTCACAGATTGCAATTCATATTGTCAAGGAGGAAACTAATGTTACAAATTATACCTGATCAATTGTAGTCAAAATCCTCCATCAATATGGGGAAAATGATCTTGGCTATTCCAAATAAAATTCAAACAGATTCATCAAAACCTCTTCCAAATCTTAAAAGATACCCTCTAAGATCAGAGGCCTTGGAAGGGATAAAACCTATAATTTTGGGCTACATAAAGAGAAACACTATTATTTGTGCAAGCCCATGTAACACTCCAATACTTCCCATAAGAAAATCAAATAGTAGAGGGTACATATTTGTATAGCATTTGAGAGAAATTAATAATATGGTCATTTCTTGACATCCAGTGGTAA
>NW_007000137.1:0-621 GCF_000164805.1 Carlito syrichta | reverse complement strand
AGCTGACTTAACTGGCTGGCTACCTAGCTAGTCAGTTGACTTTATTAGTTGAAATAACTAGTCAGACAGCTGTTTAGGCATCTGAATTAACTAGCCTTTTAACTAACTATCGAGCTGGGTAGCCAACTGATTTAATGAGGTGGCTTAACTAACTAGCCAGCTGGTTAGCCAGCTGACTTAACTAGTTGATTAACAAGCTAGGCAGCTAGCCAGCCATATGACTAAACTAGCTGGCATTACTATTTATCCAGCTGGCTAGCCAGGTGACTTAACTGGCTCTCTACCTCTCTAGCCACCTGGATAGCCAACTTAGATGACTTAATTAGCTAGCCAGCTGGCTAGCCAACTGACTTAACCAGGAGACTAACTTAGCTAGCCACCTTGCTAGGCAGCTGACTTAACTAGCTGTTTTAACTAGCTGGCCTTATTTCTAGACAGTTGAATTAACTAGCTTGCTACAGAGCTAGCCAGCTTGCTATCCAGCTGAATTAACTAGGTGACATATCTTGCTTGGAAGCTGTCTAGTGAGCTGACATAACTGGCAAGCTAGTACCTAGTCAGCTGGCTAGTCAGCTGTCTTAACTTGGTCATTTAGTTATCTAGCCAGCTGGCTACACAGCT
>NW_007000136.1:0-421 GCF_000164805.1 Carlito syrichta | reverse complement strand
CTGGTTAGCAGGCTGGTCGGGTAGGTGGCCAGCTAGTTAAACCAGTTGGCTAGCTGGCTTATCAGCAGGGTGGCTGTCTAGTTAAGCTGGTTGGTCATCCGACTGTCCAGTCACCCGGCTAGCTATTTAAGCTGGCTGGTTAACCAGGTGGCCAGGCCACTTACTAGCTACCTGGTGGCCTAGCCAGCTAGCCTGTCAGGCAGCTAGCTAATTAAACCAACTGGCTAGTCATCTAGCTCACCATTTAGTTAGCTAATTAAGTCAACTGACTTAACCTCCTCAGCTAGTTAAGTCAGTTAGCTAGTCAGCTAGCTACTTAATTCAGTTAGCTAGTCTGCTAGATAGTCAGCTAACTAGTTAAGTCAGCTAGCCAGCAAACTAGCCAGCTATCTAGCTAGTTAAGTCACCTGGCTAGACAGCT
>NW_007000135.1:0-775 GCF_000164805.1 Carlito syrichta | reverse complement strand
TCTGGCTTATATCTAGGGGAGCTAGGACCCATAAGGGAGAAATAGCCCTAAACATAGGCAGCATGTTCAAGTAATGTGTTGAGGTGTGTATGCATGCCCATATGTGAGTGTATCCAAAGCATGACACATAACCACTACAAGAAGTGAAGCTCATGGATGCTGAGTGCCATCCAGAGGTCTCTGAACCTTAAGTGATGCCCCAGGAGTTGGAGCCCAGGAGTGTTGGTCCATTCTATAGCTTTTGTTAATATTAAAGATTGTATTATTTATTAATATGTATTCTAAATAATTATTGGAATAATATTAGCTAATGTTCATCAAGTGCTTATTAAGCTGGGCACTGTTCTGGGGAACTTACCTGTGTTAACTAATTTAATATTCATAACTCTAAGAGATTAATATTATATACAATAGCTCTCATTTTATAGGTGAGAAAATTTAGACACAGAAAGAGTAAGTATCTTGCCCTAGTCACATGTCTAATAAGTGACAGAGCTTGATTTAATGCCAGAAACCATACACACACACACTCACTCTCTCTCTCTCTCACTCATATATGTATACGCATATATATATATATACACACATATACATTGTAGAGAAATACTGTGTCCTGCAATCAGGTTGCTATTGACAGGCTGCTCTCCTTACTTTGGAAGGTCTTACATAAATTAGATACCTGAAGTAACTGTGACTATAAATGGGGTAAGCAGGAGGGCTTTTCTTGCCCAAATACTCTGTAATACAATCAAGTTAGCTTTGCATTTTCAGTGTT
>NW_007000134.1:0-429 GCF_000164805.1 Carlito syrichta | reverse complement strand
TTAACTTTTGTGAATATCTTTGCAGTAAATATCAGTGTGCAAATAACCCTTCCATTTGAATCTAAATGCAAGGATTTATTTGTCTTTTTTATACTTTTCAGTTTAACTATCTGCCTTATGACAGCACAACTGTTTGAAAAATGTAGCATGTTTATGGAACTTCACAGTTAGATAAGAGTTTTAGGGTTGCTTTTTTTGTATTTTGTATTTCTGGAAAAAAATGACATGGGAAATTTGGCAAGGATTATGTCAAATCTCTCGATCACTTTAGTTAGTATGCATATCTTCTCAGTCATGTGCCAGCTCAGGATGTTTCTTCAGCAGTGCCGCCTCTCACAACACCACCAGCTGAAACACACATGCTGATTTTTTTTTTCTTTTTTTTAGTTGGAGCCTCACTCTGTCACCCAGACTGGAGTGCAGTGGCTG
>NW_007000133.1:0-431 GCF_000164805.1 Carlito syrichta | reverse complement strand
GCACCTATCATGCCTAGAGGTTTTATCAGTAAATGAAATATATACAAATTCTTCCCTCGGGCAGTTTACACTTTAAAGGAAACAGCTTGGACAAATAACAGGATAAATCATAAAAATATCTAGTATGTTAAATGGCGATAAGTGCTCAGGGGAAATACAGCAGGTAGGAGATTTGAGGGTTGGCAGGAGCAGGGAGTGCAGGTCACCATTCAGATAAGGTGAAAAGGAATATGAGAGCTGAGAACAGACCCAAAGGAGCAAGGAGTTAGATGGGAAAATGTCCACTATTTACAGGGTGAGGATTCCAGGCAGGAACAACAGTTGGGTAAAGACCTTGAAGTGGGAACATTCTAGCAGGGGTCAGATGACCCCAAGATGACCAGGAAGTCTACAGCAGGTTGAGTGGGAGGTGCAGTGGATGAGAATGAGGT
>NW_007000132.1:0-432 GCF_000164805.1 Carlito syrichta | reverse complement strand
TAACTTGACTTCCTCTTTTCCTATTTGAATACCCCTGTTTTCCTTCTCTTGTCTAATTGCCTGAGCCAGGACTTCCAACGCAATACTGAGCAAGAGGATTGAGAGTGGGCAGCCTTGTCTTGTTCCAATTTTCAGGGAAAATGATTTTAGTTTTTGACCATTTAGCAATAGGCTAGCTATGGGTTTGTCGTAAATGGCACTTACTATTTTGAGGTATGTTCTTTCAATACCTGGTTGTTTGAGGGTTTTTATCAAGAGGGTGAGCTGGATTTTATCTAAAGCCTTTTCAGCATCTAATGAGATAATCATGTGGTTATTGCTTTTACATCTGTTGATGTATTTAATGACATTTATGGTCTTGTGAATGTTGAACCAGCCCTGAATCTTGGGGATGAAACCTACTTGGTCATGGTCGATAATATATATTTTTTA
>NW_007000131.1:1766-2681 GCF_000164805.1 Carlito syrichta | reverse complement strand
TGCCAGAAGTTCCAGTGCTCGGGGATGCTTACAGGGGGATGGATGAAGTCCAGGAGACCACGACCAGCCTGGGCCAACCCATGCCATGCAGGGAGAACCCATCTCCACACAAATCCAAACAGGGAGTCTTGTGTCAAGGTTCCCATCATCTTGGCCACACTGGAGGCTGAGGTGGGAGGATCACTGGAGCCTGTAATTTCAAGGTGTCAGAGAATGATGGTCATGTCCCCGGGCCCCAGCCAGGACCACAGAGAAAGCTCTATCTCCAAACACATCAGAATTGTTCACAGATTCTCAAATGCACTTGATGTGTTCACAGGGTGACTGGCTTTAGAGCTAGGAAAAATGGGATTGGGAGAGCCAGAGGAAACTGGCCATGGAGGCTCGTGAACTTCTGGACCAAAGAGGTGCTGCCCTGGGGGGGTTGAGGCTGGAGGGGGCTGAGCTTGGGGGACCCTCTTATATTGGGGCGTCGGAAGGACTGGGGGAAGAAGGTTTGTAGAAGAATGAATTTCTTTCTTTCTATCTTTCTTTCCTTTCTTCCTTCCTTCATTCCTTTCATTCTTTCTCCCTTTCAGTCTTTCTTTGTTTCTTTGTTTCTTTCTTTTCGTTCCTCACTAAGTTGCCAATGCTGCTCTCAAGCTGCCCAACTTGGACCATCGTATCAACCTGGGACTCCCAAAATTCTGCAATCACAGGCTTTCCATTTAGTTGACATCCTTTTCTTCTTGCTGAGTCTTGAGCTCTGTGACAGAGGCGATCCTCCCCTGAGGCTTGATAGAGACTCAATATCATGACAATGGCATTTCTCCCCAAAGTAATCCAATGTAACATCAACCAACTTTTATTTTTTTTTTATTTTTTTTTTGTTTGTTTTGTTTTTTGAGTTGGAGTCTCACTCTGTCACCCAGACTG
>NW_007000131.1:0-526 GCF_000164805.1 Carlito syrichta | reverse complement strand
TCAGCTCCCAGGCTTCAGCCATCTTCCCTTCTCTGCCTCCCTGAAATGCGAGGAGACAGGTGTGAGTCGCCCATCTGGCCCCCAAAACAATTTGAGAGTCACGTTCTCCATTTCCCCAATGCCACCCTTGGGATTAGAGAGCAGGTCTGCCCTGGGGATCGAGGCAGGTGCAGGTGTGGACACCCCAGCAGAGACACCCCTGCACCAAGCACTTCTGCATGGTGGACTCAGTGGGTGACTCCAGCTGCCCTCTCTAGGTTCCAGGGTCATCTGGATGGTTCAGGGCTCTCGGTAGGACCCCAAGAGGGGTGTGAAGCTTGGTCATAGGGGCTCATGCATGTCATCCCGTCACTTTGGGTGGCTGAAATGAGAGGATGGTCTGAGCCTTTGGGTTCAAGACCAGCCTGGGCAGCTTGGCGAGAGCTTATCTCTACAAGAAGCCAAAAAAATGAGCCAAGAGTGGTGGCACATGCCTCTCTTTCCACCCACTCTGGAGGCTATGGTGGAAGGATCGCTGGAGCCCAGC
>NW_007000130.1:0-683 GCF_000164805.1 Carlito syrichta | reverse complement strand
TTCAAGGTAGGGAGCCCTCAGCCTTGCTTTTGATAGAAATCCACAAACATCTTAATACAAGTTCTTGAATCATCCCATAAGATATGAGGAAGGTAAATAAATGAATCTAGTGAAGAGAAAGAAACAACCAAACCTCAACTTAGGGTAGGGACATACTGGGTGAGCTCAAATAAGCGGAATAACTTATTCTTTGCTTGTATTTGAAGACACGATCTATCTGTGAAAACTGATTCATACACTGACAAAAGTATTGTTTCTCTTCTAGGAGATCACAAACAACTGTAGTTTTGTTTTATTTCTCCTTGTTCGGCACTAATGTTTTTGACATGGTATTGATCACATACCAAATGGAACATAATGCACCAAGCATAATCATCACTCAAGACCAACAAATACTGCCTTCACTTTGAGGTTTGGGAGAAACCATGAAACAGCATATCGTTAAATATTCAGCATCTTTCCTGTCTTCTATTCGTCAGTAATTGAGTATGCTCCTGGAGTACACTCAAAGTATAAAGTTGGTGTGTTTTCCCCAATAACACACCTGCTCTCTCAAGAGAGCCAGCTTCTATTTTTAAAGGGTTCAAACTGAAGTCATATCTGGCAATAAATTCCTTATTTCTCTGAGTTGTGCCACAATGCATTGCTGCTACAAGCAAGATATATCAAGTCCAAGAAAGTTT
>NW_007000129.1:1972-3093 GCF_000164805.1 Carlito syrichta | reverse complement strand
TAGCTAACTAGCTAGCACACTGTCTTAACCATCTGACTAAATTAGAAAGCTGACTTAACTAGCTAACTTAGCTATCTGACTTAACTACTTAGCTAGCTGACATAACAGGCCAACTTAACAAGTTAGCTAGCTGACTTAACTACCTGAATTATATAGTTAGCTAACTATTTAACTAGCTGCTTTAATTATTATCTAACTAGTTAGGTAGCAGGCTTAATTAGGTGACTTAAATAGTTCGATAACTAGTGAGCGGGCTGACTTAGCTACCTTACTTATGTAGCTAGCTGGTTACATAAGTAGATAGCTGAATTAGTTAGTTGACTTAACTAGTTAGCTAATGTGATAGCTAGGTGACTTGAGTTGGTTAATGAGTTAGCCAACTGCTTTAACTAGTTGGCAATCGAGTTAACTAGATGAAGTAACTAGTTGGTTTTTGAATTATCTAGGTGAATTAACTTGTGGTCTGACGAGTTGGCTGACTACTTAGATTGTTTAACATGTTGGGTATCTACTCGGCTGACATGTAGGCTGGCTTAACAAGTCGGCTGACTACTCAGCTGACTAGTTAGCTGGGTTAAAAAGATGACTGAGGAGTTGGCCCACTAGTTAGCAATGTTAACTAGCAGTCGGCTTGTTTGCTGACCTAACTAGTCAGTCGACTAGTTGGCCGACCATAAGTTGACCTAAGTAGTCCGCCGACAAGTTAGGTGTGCTAACTTGACGGCTGACAAGTTGGTTGACTAGTCGGACAATTGTTTAGCTCACTTTACTCCCTCGATGGCTAGTTGGCGGACCAGTTACCTGACTTAACTTGTCGGCCTTCGCGTGAGCCAACAGGTGAGTTGACTTAACTAGTCAGCCGGAGAGTGAGCTGACTGGTCCGCTACCTAAACAAGTCGGCCGGGGAGTGAGCTGACTGATCAGGTGACTTTAGTCGGCTGGCGAGTGAGCCAACTGGTTAGAATACTTAACTATTTGGCCAGTGAGTGACCAGACCGGTGAGCCGAATTAACTAGTTGGCCGCTGCATGAGTCAATGGGGAAGATGCCTTAACTAGTCGGCCTGTGAGAGAGCCATTGGTGAGCTGACTTAACTAGTCGGCTGGCAGGCAAGCTGACTAG
>NW_007000129.1:0-1172 GCF_000164805.1 Carlito syrichta | reverse complement strand
CTTAATTAGCTAGCTACCTACCTAGCCAGCGGGCTAACCAGTTGACTTACCTAGCTGATGCAACAAGCTAGATAGCTGGCTAGCCAGCTGACTGAACTAGCTGGCTACCTAGATTGCCAGATGGCTAGCCACTTGAATTACCTAGCTGACTTTACCAGCTGTGCAGCTGGCTAGCCAGCTGACTCAACTCGGTGATTTAACTCATCAGTCAACTGGCTAGCCAGCTGATTTTAATAGCTGACATTACTGGCTAGTCAGGTGACTAGCCAGCTTATTTAACTAGCTAGCTACCTACAAATCATGCTGGCTTGCCAGCTGACTTAACTAGCTTATGAAAGAAGTAGCCAACTGGCTAGCCAGCAGACTTATCTAGCTAACTATCCTGCCAGGCAGCTGGCTAGCCAGCTGACTTAATTAACTGACTTAACTAGCTAGGATGCTGAGTTAATCAGCTGAGTTAAATAGGTAGCTACATACCTATCCATCTGATATAACTAACTGATTTAACTAGCTAGCTACATAGCTAGCTATCATATAGCTAGTTTACTTAGCTAGCTGTCTTAACTAGCTAGCTCGCTGACATATCTAGCTAGCTATCTGACTTAATTAGCTGAAATATTTAGCAGGCCTGATGGCTGCCTATCTGATTTAACTAGCTTTTTAACTAGCTAGCCAGCTGGCTTGAGAGCTGACATAACATGCTGATTTAACTAGCTACCCAGCTGGTTAGACAGCTGAGTAAACTAGCTGACTTAACTAGCTGGCCACCTGGAGAGCCAGCTAACTTAATTGCCTAGCTACCGAGCAAGCCAGCTACCTAGCCAGCTGACTTAACTAGCAGACTTAATGAAGTAGTCAGCAGGCTATCCATCAAAGTTAACTAGCTATCTACCTTGCTAGACAACTGTATAGCCAGCTGACTTAACTAGTTAATTTAACTAGATCACCTAATGGCTAGCCAGCTGACTTAACTAGCTAGCTACCAGCCTATACTGCTTTCCCACTGAATTAACTACCTAGCAACTTAGCTAAACAGCTGGCTAGTGAGATGACTTAACTAGGTGACTTAACTAGCTAGCCAGCACTCTACTCAGCTGACTTAACTAGTTAGCTACCCAGATAGGCAGCTAGTTAGCCAGCTGACTTAACTGACTCACTAGCAAGCGAGCTGA
>NW_007000128.1:0-450 GCF_000164805.1 Carlito syrichta | reverse complement strand
TTCTGTGTAGGACTAACAACTTGTATACGTCCGGGAGGAGGTGAATAGAACCAAAGCATCTTAGATACACTCAACCACTCTCATTTACTTGTCAAGGCTTCAGTTCCTGTGCAGGCCTTATTACATGGCAGGGGATGAGGCACCTGAACTACTGTGTCAACCATCATTTTCTGGTCTCTATGTGTTCAAAGAGAACTTTGCTGAGTCCAGGGTGCTTCACTCATCCAAAAGTGTTCAGATGTCTCTGTATATTGAAGGCTTTGTCCTTACTCTCTGCCTTGTTTGGCAAGAGCAGTGCCAGTCTGCTGCTCCTCGTTGGCCATCTTTTATTGATCATACAGGAAATTTTTAACCCGTGCTTGTATCATGTTTGCTAATGTCCCATTTAAATGGCAAATTATATGGATTAATGGATTTTGTCTTTTTATAGGAGGAGCAATAAATGTGAAC
>NW_007000127.1:0-650 GCF_000164805.1 Carlito syrichta | reverse complement strand
ATTATAAAGTAATTTTTGGAGATGAACATTTGGTTAGGTATAGAATTCAAGTTGAAAAAAATTTTTTTTGAAAACTAAAGATGTCATTTCTTTGTCTCCTGTTGTGCAGTTGATGATCATCTCATTTGGGCTTGTTTAAAAGTAAGATTATTCTTATTGGATGATTTAAAGCAGTTTTACCACGATGTGCATGGTGGTGTGAATGTTTCAATGCGCTCTGTTATAGGTTAAAAGTACTTCTTGAATTTGCATTTTAATATCTCTTATCAGATTTAGAAAAGTGCCTTCATTTTCTCTGCAGTGTTGTTTTTTTCTCTTTTTGTCTACTCTTCTTTGTAACTCCAATTAATACGTTTGAACTTTCATTTTTTTGTTATATCACATAGATCTTGAAGATTTTTTTCCTCATTGATATTACTTTCTGTGCAATAGTGTTTAGACTCATTTCCTATGTTCTTTGTTGTGTATATAATAGTGGAATTTCTGGATCATAGGACAGTGTGTATTTAACTCTTTGAAACTGCCAAATTGGTTTCTAAGCTGATTGTGCATTTTGTACTTCCAATAGCCATGTACAAGAATGCCCTTGTTTCATACTTTTCTGTCAGTTTATTTATTATAGTCACTCTGGCTATATATAGTGCTATTCT
>NW_007000126.1:0-460 GCF_000164805.1 Carlito syrichta | reverse complement strand
TAGCCAACTGACTTGACTAGTTTATAAGTAACTAGCGAGCTTGCTAGCCAACTGACTTAAAGAGGTGACTTAACTAGCTAGCCAGCTGGTTAACCAAGTGACATAACTAGTTGATTAATGAGCTAGGCAGCTGGACAGCCAGGTGGCTAAACTAGCTGACTCATCTATTTATCCAGCTAGCTGGTCAGCTGACTTACCTAGCCGTCTACCTCTCTAGCCATCTCGATAGCCAGATGACTTAAATAACTGACTTAATTAGCTAGCCAGTTGGCTAGCCAGCTGACTTAACTATGTCTCTACACAGCTAGACAGCTCGCAGCCAGGTGACTTAACTAGATATCTTACCTAGCTGGCCTGCTTTCTAGCCAGTTGAATTAACTAGTTTGCAGCTTAGCTATCTAGCTGGCTATCCAGCTGAATTAACTAGGTGACTTATCTAGATAGTCAGTTGTCTAGCCAG
>NW_007000125.1:0-556 GCF_000164805.1 Carlito syrichta | reverse complement strand
GATTGCTTGAGCTCAGGAGTTTGAGGCTGTAGTGCATTATAATTGTACCTGTGAATAGCCATTGCTTTTCAACCTGGGCAAATAGCGAGACCTCACCTCTTCAAAAAAGAAAACTCTGGAGGAAGACAAGTAGATAGTGAGAATGATGGTGGAAACTGGAGTTGCTTAGCTTGATGGAGTATACATCATAGGGCCAGCTATAAAACTCTTGGGAATTTGGAGAGCTGTTTTGTGGTAGAATGAGTAGTTTTGTTCTTTTTGTTTTGGAACATAGAACTAACTCTGGGGGTGGAAAGCGTTCCCAGAGATACATTTCTGGCATTTGATAAGGAAGAACACTGTCCCTGAGAGCATGTGCCTGAGGTAGAGAGCTGTCTATCAAGAGATGCAATCAGGGCAGCCTGAGTGAAAGCTGCACTAGATGTCATTCAAAGTCCTTCTTCCAGCTATGATCATCTGAGTCTGCAAATATTCCCTCTTGCTACTGAATTTCCAAATGCTACTGAAGTGATAGTGATTTGGAGGGGTGGGGGTTGGGGAATAGAAGGTTTCCTTG
>NW_007000124.1:0-469 GCF_000164805.1 Carlito syrichta | reverse complement strand
GGTCTGGCTATGTGGTTCTTTGAGTTATAGCTACCATGCTTTCCTAAGCTTTGGCCCCCTCCCCTACCTTGGGGAGGTAACTCTCCTCTCTCTTTCTCTATTTACTTTCTAAATAAACTATATTTTCCAATCTAACTTATTTGCATCTTTTGCACGGCACCGCATTGCAGACCCCTCACCCCCCGTCTGACCTAACTCACATCACCAGGTTGATAAGTTTATTCTAACAGCAATGCTCAATTTCTTCAGTAATATAGAAGTGTATTTTTAATTCCAACATACAAACATACTGTCTATTCCAAATAGAATATTTCGATGGAAACAAGATCTTAAAAGTCAAGAAAAGGCCAGGCTCGGTGGCTCAGCCTATAATCCTCTGCTTTGGGAGGCCGAGGTGAGTGGATTGTCGGAGCCCGCAGGTTCGAGACCTGCCTGGGCAACTTGGTGAGGCCTCATCTCTACAATAAAT
>NW_007000123.1:0-471 GCF_000164805.1 Carlito syrichta | reverse complement strand
TGTGTGTGTGTGTGTGTGTGTGTGTGTGTATGTGTGTGTTTAGGAAAGGTTGTAACTTTATTCTAGCTTTATAATATATATAATTATACTCTATAATATATATATAATATAGTGACATTATATTAGTCTTTTTTCTTCCCTTCTTTCTTTCTCTCTCACTATACACTTTTAGTCCCATAGAATTATCTTAGTATTATGAGTGTGTTTGAATATATTTAACTTCTGTAACCAGATGCTTTCTATTTTTAAAATTTCCATTAAAAAAAGATTGAAGGTATAATCCAAATTTGATTTCTATTTAAAAAAAAAAAGTTATCTGTCTTGATTCTCAAATTATTTTCTTAGAACTCTTTAGTTTTACTGGTGTAACAGTGAAATGGCAAAAGACTAACATAACTCTATTTTAGACTGAAAGGAGACTCTGGCCTCTTTTCATGCTTGCAGGTAGGTTAGAGTAATTTTGAAACATCG
>NW_007000122.1:0-472 GCF_000164805.1 Carlito syrichta | reverse complement strand
TCACCTCAGCCTCCCAAAGGCGCGGGATTACAGGCTGAGCCACCGAGCCCGGCTCAACCCAAATTTTAATTACTTGTCGAGTTCTTAAAAAACATATATGCCTGATCTCCATTTAAGAGATTAACTCATAAATACATAGGACTGATTTTTTTGAAGTTCTCCTAGTGATACCAGTGTGCACCCAGGGCTGAGGATGAAACCCAACATATGGATATATAAACTTCAAATGGAGATATTCTGCAAAAATTGGGGTAGAGAAGAGTGAAGGAATGAAAGACTGGATAAGCAGAGGGAGTGGGTACATTCTCTGTAGTATAATAATTGTTTCTTCTCATATATTTTTCTATCATATTTTTCAGCATTTTTGTTGTTATTACATAGTATACAAGGTTCAGATGAGTTTATTCTGTGTTAAATTGTATTTTCTTTTGTATTAAAGACCATATATTTATTTTCATCCCTATACAATTTT
>NW_007000121.1:0-943 GCF_000164805.1 Carlito syrichta | reverse complement strand
GGTAGCTAACTGGGTAAGTAAGTTAGTTAAGTCAGCTTGCTATCTAGTTAAGTCAGCGATTTAAGTCAGCTAGCTAGCCAGTTGCCTAGCTGGGAAACTAGATAGTGAAGTCATCTGGCTAGCTAGTTAACTAGCTAGCTAGTTAACCTAGTTAAGTCAGCTCTGTAGCCAGCTGGTTAGCTAGGTAACTGGGTACTTAAGTCAGCTGACAAGCCAGCAGGCTACATAGGTAGCTAGCTAGTTAAGACAGCTGGCTATCGAGCTGCTAGCTAGGTAGCTAGGTAGTTAGGTCAGCCTGCTAGCCAGTTGGCTAACTAGTAAAGTCACTTAGTTAAATCAGCTGCCTAGATACCTGGCTAGCTAGGTCTCTAGATTGTTAAGTCAGATGTCTAGACTGCTGGCTAGCTAGTTGAGACACCTAGTAAAATCAGCTGCCTAGCCACTGGCTAGTAAGGTAGCTTGCTATTCAAATCAACTCGATAGACAGCTGGCTAGCTAGTTAAGTCACCTAATTAAGTCAACTGGCTAGCCAGCTGGCTAGCGATATAGGAAGCTAGTTAATTCTGCTGACTAGCAAGCAGGCCAGCTATTTAAGACTGCTAGTTTAGTCAACTGGCTAGCCAGCTGGCTAGCTAGGTAGCAAGTCAGTTAAGTCATTTGGCTAGCCAGCAGGTTAGCTAATTAATTCAGCTCATTAAGTCAACTGGCTAGCCAGCTAGCAAGCCAGGTAGAGATCTAGTTAAGTCAGGTGTCTAGCCAGGTGGCTTGGTGGTTAACTCAACTAATTAAGTAAGCTGGCTATCCAGCTGTCTAGCGAGGTAGCAAGCTAGTTAAGTCAGCTGCCTATCCAGCTGGATAGCTAGTTAGGTTAGCTAGTTTATTCAGCTTGCTTCCGATCTGGATAGCTATGTAGCTAGCTAGTTAATTCAGCTGGTTACACTGT
>NW_007000120.1:0-610 GCF_000164805.1 Carlito syrichta | reverse complement strand
CTGTCCCCAGCCAGGGGACCCAGTGGACTATTAGTTCAAGCCTGCTGGAAAGGACTTTTCTTTCTGAATGAAGAGCCAAAGTCCAAGACAGAAGACTTTGGCCCATCTGTCTTCTTCCTGCCTGGAAAGTGGATGTAATTTCTGGAGGTGAGGCAGCTGTCCTATGACCATGAGGTTGAACTCCATGTGCTAAAGACAGTAGAGCAGAAGACTGGGACCTCAGTGGCATTCTTGAACTTGAGCCCTGTGATACCGGCTAGGAGGTCCCACCAGAGTCACCAAGGAAGATGACGCAGGCAAACCCTGATATTGGGGTTTGGCCTCAGAAGCCAAATGGGTTCTTGGCTTTGGGCAGGAAGGAATTCAAGTGTGAGTCACAAGTAGGAAAAGTAAGTTTGTTAAAGAAAGAGATCCATTGGCACAGCAGCCTACGGCATTGCTGGGGTTTCAGTTGGAAAAAAAAAGCAAGTTCATTGCAAGGACAGACAACAGGCTGCTCTACAGCAGAGTGGCCTGGGAAAAGCAGCAGCCACACATTGCTGGGCTTTTGTTTTTATGGCTATCTCTTGATTATATGCTGAGTGAGGAGTGGGTTACTCATGGGTTTTCC
>NW_007000119.1:0-619 GCF_000164805.1 Carlito syrichta | reverse complement strand
TTCTTAACCTTTTTGTGTGCCGCAATTCTTTGCATCTACTCGGATCTCTGGGTTGCCAGCATGCACCTCCAGTTTGCCAGCCCCGGCAGCGACGCGCGCCTCCCTGCACCTCTCCACCCTCACCCTGTCCGTCCATACCCTAACATTTTTGGAGGTCCCACCGAGATATCTCTCTCTCTCTCTCTCTCTCTCTGTTATTTCCTACCCGGTGACCCTCTGTGGACTCTGTTGGCACCTGGTTGCAACTGAAGGCTCTGGTTGAGGCTGCACTTCAGCATGCTGAAAGGCTCCAGGGAAAGACATCAGACCGCTGTGGCCCGACTGGGTGAGGGACTGAGATCAACTCTTTGTTTCCTTCTAGCCAAGATCTCTGAGCTTCCCCTGAACCGGGCTGGATCTTGGAGCACAACTGATGGTCTCTGCCTAGGGCTACTCCCTAGGGAGACAAGAAGGTCCCTGTAGGAAAGCTTGGACCACCAGAGCCCGTAAGGGTGGGATACAAAGTGCTTGGTTTTTTACTCTTTTGCTAAGAATGAGTTATGAAAATGGTGGGAGTGTGAACTAGTACAGCCTCTGTGGGAAACAGTTTGGCCACTCCTAAAAGGTCTAAAAATCGACT
>NW_007000118.1:0-486 GCF_000164805.1 Carlito syrichta | reverse complement strand
TCATGTCAATGTCATGTACTCCCAAGATGATATAATGAGAACGTTGTGGTATTTTTCCCACAAACTCATGACCCCAGTGTAATCACGAGAAAACAGTAGACAAACTCAGTCTGAGGGACTTTCTACCATATACCCAATCATTACCCTTCAAAAGTGTCAGAGTCATGAACGACCAAGCAATTGTCACAGATGAGAAGAGACTACGGAGACATAAATTCTATGGGGTGGGGGGAATTCTGGAGTAAAAAAGGACACTAGTGGAAAAATTGGTAATATCTGACTAAAGGCTGTAGATTAGTTTTAAAATAGATATAAATGAATAAAATTCTTCTTTCTTGAAAAAAATACCAGAAATCTTTTTTTAGTTTTCCCAAGAAAAATCTGCAGCTATAGTTTAATTTTTAGCCAAAGCTATTGTTTTCCTTGTATTTTGAAACACATTGATTCAGTTTAAAGACAAACTTCATTAGCATGTCAAAAGTTTTG
>NW_007000117.1:0-487 GCF_000164805.1 Carlito syrichta | reverse complement strand
TAGCAAGGTAGTGAGCTACTTAAGTCAGTTGACTAGCCAGCTGGCAAGCTAATTAAGTCAGCTAGGTAAGTTAGTGGGCTAGCCAACTAGCTAACTAGGTAGAGAGCTAGTTATGTCAGGTGTCTAGTTAGCTGGATGACTAGTTAATTCAGCTGGTTGAGTCAGTTGGCTAACCACCTGTCTAGTAAGTTAAGACTTAACTAGTTATGTCAGCTAGTTAGCCAGCTGGCTAGCTAGGTAGGAAGCTAGTTAAGTCAGCTGGCTAGAGAGCTGGCTAGCTATTTAGGCCAGCTAGTTAATTCAGCTGGCTTCCCAGCTAGGTAGCTAGGTAGCTAACTAGTTAAGTCAGCTGGCTAGCTGGTGATATCAGCTCGTTAATTCAGCTGGCCAGCCAGCTGCCTTGCTAATTAAGTCAGCTAGTTAAGTCAGCGGGCCAGTCATCTGGATAGCTAGTTAAGTCAGCTAGTTGAATCAGCTGGCCAGCCAG
>NW_007000116.1:0-960 GCF_000164805.1 Carlito syrichta | reverse complement strand
TAGCTGACTTAACCGCATGGCTACATATTTAGCTTACTCGTTATCTAACATTCTGACTAGCTGACTTAATCATCTGTCATAACTCGTTAGCTAATGAGCTAGATAGCTGACTCAACCAGCTGACTTATCTCATTAGCTAACTAGCTAGCTAGCTGACTACTCCAGCTGACTTATGTAGTTAGCTAACTAGCTAGCTAGCCTATTCAAACAGCTGACCCAACCCATTTGCTAACTAACTAGGCTGCTGACTCAACCAGCTGACTTAACTCGTTAGTTAACTAGTTAACTACCTGACAAACTGCTGATAACCCTTTAGCTAACTATCTAGCTAGCTGTCTCAATCAGCTGACTAAATTAGGCAGCTGACAGCTAGATGACAGCTAACTGACTTAAGTACTTAGCTAGCTGACTTAACTGACTGACTTAACTAGTTAGCTAGCTGACTTAACTACCTGAACTAAATAGTTAACTAACTATTTAGCTAGCTGAATAACTAGCTGACTTAACTAGTTAGCAAACTATTTAGGTAGCAGGCTTAAGTAGCTAACTTAAATAGTTAGCTAACTAGTAAGCTAGCTGTCTTAGCTAGCTGACTTAGCTAGCTAGCTAATTAGCTAGCTTACTTAGCTAGCTGACTTAACTAGTTGGCTAATGAGATAGCCAGCTGACTTAATGAGTTGGATAACGAGTTAGATAACTGTTTTAACTATTTGGTAAACGAGTTATGTAGCTGTCTTAGTTAGTTGGGTAATGAGTTAGCTAGTTAACTTAACTTGTTGGTGGATGATGCGGACGACTACTTATCTGGTTTAACACATTGGCTGACTACTCAGTTGACTTGTTACCTGGCTTAACAAGTCAGGTGTATAGTTGGCCGACTAATTAGCTGGGTTAATTAGTTGAATGACTAGTTGGGCCCACAAGTTAACTCAGTTAACTAGTTGGCTGGCTAGTTTGCTC
>NW_007000115.1:0-492 GCF_000164805.1 Carlito syrichta | reverse complement strand
TCCTGCTGAGACCTGCACTCACCCAAGTAATTTTGGGTTTTGCTTGGGGTCAAGGTGGGGACTTGCTATGGTTTCCAGCCTGGTCTCAGCTCCCAGGCTCTGGCCATCTTCTCATCTCAGCCTCCTTGAGTGCTGAGGAAACAGGCATGAGTCGCCTGGGCAGGCCCCCCTATTGTTTGAGAGTCATGCCTTCCCTTTCACTGAGGAGGCACCTGGTAGGAGTGAGCAACTCCACCCTGGAGATCGTGGAGGGTGGAGGGGTCTGCACCACAGCAGAGACACACCCCTGTGGCAGGCGCTCCCCAGGGGTGGGTGACTCAAGCTATCCTCTCCAGGGTCCCAGGTCATCTGAAGAGAGTGGGCCTCATGGTGGGGCCCTGAGAGGGGTGTGGAGGCTGGGTACTGGGGCTCAGGTTTGTCACCCTGGCACTTTGGGAGGCCAAGGCGAAAGGATGGCTTGAGGCCAGCAGGTGAGGCTACAGTGGCTGGGAG
>NW_007000114.1:0-930 GCF_000164805.1 Carlito syrichta | reverse complement strand
TTTTTCACATCACATTCTTTATGCATCATATATAAAACACATTTAGTCTATACATCTTAAACATACACACACCCTATCTTCACTTGTTTATGGTGTTTCTTGAAGAACAGATGGTGATAATTTTGAAGTACAATATATCAATATGTTCTTTTACAATAAGTGTTTTGTTTTATATTTAGTGCTTTTTATGTTCTTTTAAGAAATTTTGCATACCCCAAGGTTGGGAAGATATTCTTTAGTGGCATCTTAATCTTAAAGTTTTATTGTTGTCTGACCTTTTTAATTTAAGTCCATGGTTCATACAGAACTTGATTTTTGTGTTTGGAGTGTAGTGGCCGTTCCCGGCCACTGCAGCCTCAACCTACTGGGCTCTGGCGATCCTTGTGCCTCAGCCTTCCGAGTTGCCGGAATTACAGGCACGCACTACCATGCCCGGCTGATTTTTTAATTTTATTGTAGAGATGAGGTCTCGCCAAGTTGCCCAGGTGGCTCCGTCAATCCACTCACCTCAGCCTCCCAAAGCGCAGGATTACAAGCTGAGCCACAGAGTCCAGCGAGATTTTTTGTTATGTGACTCTTCAATTGATTTATCATGATTCATTGAAAAAGCTTGATAGTATATTCTCTGCTGCACTGAATTGATTTGTGTCATAAATCAGCTGATCATAAACATATGGGCCTGTATTTGGATTTCTCTATTCTGTTCAATTGGTTTTTCTATCCTTGTGTGAAATCACAGATACAACAGATTTAACTCATACATACACATATACACTGAAAGATGTACACACACACGTATACATTTATTTCCCTATTGAACTATTTCATGTTATGAGATAGTTTGTCTGTATCTATTGAGATTATAATAAGTGTTTTATCTTTTCTTATTCTGTTATTGTAATGAATTACATTGATTGATTTCCAATAGTT
>NW_007000113.1:0-939 GCF_000164805.1 Carlito syrichta | reverse complement strand
TTCTTATTCAGGTTTTTATACAAACCTAAGTTTTAATTTCTCTAGGATAAATTCTTAGGAGTGAGATTGTTGGTCTTGTGGTAAATGTGTGTTTAACTTTCTTAGAAACTGACAGACTGTTTTTCCAGAGTGGCATATCAGGCCTTCTCACTGCTGTGTCACACATCCTATTAACAAATCTCTCTCCCTTTTTTCCATCTTGAGATAAGATCTATTTCCCAGGTTTCCCTTCATCTATCTTCCCCTCCCTGTACCCTTCAGAAGAGAAGGTCCCTCCCTATCCTCTGGGGCCAAGGAGGTGGCCATCCATCACAGTATGTGCTCAGAGGCACTCCCAGGTGCACTTTCTCCAAGTCTTTCCCTCCTGACTTCTGAATGTCCTCTCTTCACAGCACCAGATTCCATCTTTTACTCCGTTAAAAAGCAAATGGTTGCCCAGGCTGGTCTTGAACCCCTGAACTCAGGCAGTAAAAAAAAAAAAAAAAAAAAAAGCAAATGGTAGGGATCGGAACCACACTGGGCTCTTATCAGCCACGTTTTCCTTAGAATGAAGCACATTCAGGGCTATCCACAGATGAACTTGGGCACAGGAAGTGGAACAACCAGCAGGGAGTTGGGCATCTGTGGAGACTCAGGAAGAGGCCCTGAGAGAAAAGGCGGGGGGGGGGGGGTACCTAGTCCTGCTTGTCTATACCTAGGCTCACTTTGCTCACTGGCTCTTAGCAATGGGTCAGGCGAGCCACACTCCTTCCTTCTTTTTTCTATACATTTGCATCAGTCCTGCCTTCTCATCTCACCCTAAGGAACCCAGCACCACTGATTCCTTTCGTCCAGCCTTTCATACTGTTGTGTGTTAGTGCAAGAGCCAAGCTAGACTCTTTTTTGATGAAGGAATTGCAAAGTCTCAAATACAATGACATTCTGGCTTTTTTCGTTGGG
>NW_007000112.1:0-1042 GCF_000164805.1 Carlito syrichta | reverse complement strand
TTTCCAGCTGAATGCCTTTGGACAAGTCACTAACCCTCTCTAAGACTCACTTACAAAATATTAATAATATTCATACCTAAATATTGGGTTGTTTGGGGGACTAATAAGAAAGAGAAACCAAAGAGGAATTTTTCAAGTCTAGGGTGTCAAGAACATCAGAGGTCTTTTGTTATAGCCCTCGGCCTTTATCCCAACATTATTCAATTATTGTGCCTGTCTGAATCTGTAAATCTCCCCCTGATTCCTGCCTTATGCCTTTTTTTTTTTTTTTGAGTTAGAGTCTCACTCCATCACCCAGGCTGGAGTGCAGTGACACACTCACAGCCACCCCAGCATCGGACTGCTGGGGTCCAGCGAACTTTCTGCCTCAACCTTCCAAGTAGTTGGAACTACAGGTGTGCTACCACACCCAACTAATTTTTTTTATTTTATTGTAGAAACGAGGTCTCATCATGTTGCCCAGGCTGGTCTCGAACCCAGGGGCTCAGGCAATCCTCTCACCTCAGCCTCCCAAAGTGCTGGGATTACAGACTTGAGCCACCACACCCAGTCTGAAACCTGCCTTAAGTTTTAAGTGTCAGAAACGTCTCCTTAAACTACCTGCTTTCTACCTATTAGAAATCAGTAGTCTGGAATGCACTTGAATGCACAAGTCCAAAGTTATTACATCAGACTACCTGCTTCCAAATCCTAGGCAAGTCACTTCACTTCTCCAACCTTAGTTTGCTCATTTGTAAAACAGGGATTCTCATTTTTCATTCAACTGCTCTGAGAATGAAATGAGAGACGGTGTGCTAGCTAATTAACACCTATGATCTTCTATAGTCCTCGCTCATCCTACAAAGTGGGGATTGCTGCCCTGTTTTACAGATGAGGAAACTGAGACTCAATGATAAACTTTAACCTACAAGGGGATACCTGTCTTTAGATGAAAGCAGTTAAATTTCTGAGGAAGGTCACATTCTTTATGAGGGAATGACCCCTGGGCACTGTCCGGTAGCCCAGTAGTAGCTGATATATGGTCAGGATCAGGGACCAGTTA
>NW_007000111.1:0-504 GCF_000164805.1 Carlito syrichta | reverse complement strand
TGGCCCCATAGTTAGCTCAGAGAAGTAGCTGGCTGGCTAGTTTGCTGACCTAATTATTCTGCAGACTAGTTGGCCAAATATTGAGATGACCTAACTAGCTGGCCAGATATTTAGTTGACCTAAATTGCTGCCAAGTTGGCCCACTAGTTGGCCGATTAGTTAGCTGACTTAACTAATAGGCCAGCTAGTTGGCCGACCAGTTAGCTGACTTAACTAGAAGGCGAACGTGGGATCCGACAGGTGAGCTGATTAATTAGTCAGCCGGAGAGTGAGCCAACTGGTCAGCTGAATTAATTATTCAGCCGGCAAGTGAGCCAACACATGCACTTCCATAACTAGTCAGCTGACGAGTGAGCCGATTTGTGTGCTGACTAAGTAGTCTGCTGGCGAGCAAGCCGACTACTTAGATGACCTGTTAGCTTGCGAGCGAGCTGACAAGTTAGTTGACCTGTTGACTGGAAAGCACACCAACTAGTTTGCTTATCTGTTATCAGGTGAGTGAGC
>NW_007000110.1:0-512 GCF_000164805.1 Carlito syrichta | reverse complement strand
TTTTGTAATTTTCATTGTAAAGGTCTTTCATGTCTCTGGTTAGGAAGATGCCAAGGGATTCAAAGTTTCTGAATGCTAAGCACAGAGTAATATAAAGGGAGAAAAGTAAATCTGAAAGAATTAACAAAATATACACTTCCACCTTGTTTACCACCTGTCATATAAGGTACTATATATACATACATATATAGTACCTTATATGACATATATAGTATATATGTATGTATATATAATATATAGTATATATATGTATGTATATATAGTATATACATACATATATAGTACCTTATATGACATATATAGTACCTTATATGACCTTATATATATATATGTATGTGTGTATATGTGTGCATGTGTGTACACATATACATAAAATGATCCCTTGTATTCATACTGAATTCTGAATGTATCCTGTCTACAAAATGTGCAGTTTTTGTTTTGAGCAGGTGTAGACCTCAATCAGAGGCAGACTTTTAGTCATATTGACCCTGACCTTTTACAAGTCACCAAGC
>NW_007000109.1:0-648 GCF_000164805.1 Carlito syrichta | reverse complement strand
GTAACTGTAGTTAATACCAATGTATTACATTCTTGAAAACTGCTGAGAGTAGGTTTAAGCATTCTCACCACAAAACATGATGCGTGTGGGGTATGCATATGTGAATCAGTTCACTTTAGCCACCTCACAACGTATCCATATTTCAAAGCACCGTGTTGTACGTGATAAACACATTCAGTTTTAATTTGTCAAATTAAAAAATAAACTAATTAAAATCCAAAATTGTAAGATGACAGCTGTGCAGCAAGTGAATCTGTAGAGAAACCAGTTCAGTTCAGAGCAAGAGACTACAGGCATTTATATAGTCATTTATAATGATGTAACCACTGATTATTGATTGAACTAAAAATATTGCTATAGTTGTATTGGAGAATGAAGGAAAGGTTGCATAAGTGAGACAAATTATTATTTATCATGAAAAGACAACTGGTAGTGAGCAAAACTGATAGCAGTAATATAGACACACCTATTAGATGTATAGACTAAGAGAATTAAAAAATAAGTACATGTGAGGAGCTGAATAATGGTTTGAGGTGCATTGGAGTAGGGGTTTCCTGATTTTCATTATAAGTCTTCAAGTTCTATTTTTTAAACCTGTGTGTTTACTACTTTAAGTTATTGAGCATCAAAAACAGTAGAAGCAAATTA
>NW_007000108.1:0-543 GCF_000164805.1 Carlito syrichta | reverse complement strand
TTTTAAACACTATTAAGAGGGCTTCAAGTACATTTTAGGTATCATTTTCATATTTCTTTTTAAGTTTCTAACATATTCAAATAACTTTTCCATTCCTTACGTGTGACTATGGTGTAATGGAAAATTTAGATCGTAGGAATATTTTAGTTTTGTGGTAGGAATATTTTAGTTTTGTGGTGACTAATACAAAACAAGAGAATTATTTTGTTTGAAATTTCCCATTACATATGTGTCCTGTACAAAGTCATTTATGGTTACAGAGCAAAAGTGCTTGTGCCAGGGGAATGAAGCTAATGCATGGTTCCAGTCTCTGGTACAGTCTGAAAATACTAAATGCATGGTGAAGCTTTTAATGTGTCCATTAACCAATATCGCTAATTTACAATTTAAGTGTATGTGACAGCCTACACAAATAATTTCTGAAATCATTGTGCTCTTTGTTATTACAATTAAGACTTAAAAAATCTTCAATTTCCCATGTGTAATATAATACTTTCAATACAATGCCATATATAATTATATATATTAGAAATACTTTGTTCT
>NW_007000107.1:0-518 GCF_000164805.1 Carlito syrichta | reverse complement strand
TTTCCATTTCATTCCTTTCCATTCCACTTTCTTCCATTCCATTCCTTCCTCTTTCTTTCCTCTCCATTCCATTCAATGCCATTCGATTCCTACCCTCTCCATTCCATTCTGTTACATTCCATTGCTCGCCATTCCATTCCATTCCATTCCATTCCATTCCATTCCATTACGTTCCCTTATTATCTATTCCTCTTATAACATTCCTCTCAGTTCCTCTCCATTCCATTCAATACCATTACATTCTATTCCTCTCCATTCCATTGCACTCCATTCCCTACCATTCCATTCAAGTTTAATCCATTCCTCTCTTTTCCATTCTTTTACATTCCATTCCAATCCACTCCATTCCATTTCTCTCATTTCTTCTCCATTCCATTCCATTCCACTCGATTCATCTCCATTCCATTCTACTCTTGTTCATTCCTTTGCCTTGCATTGCATTAAAACCGTCTCCATTCCATTACTCTCCATTCCACTCCATTCCTCGCCATTCCGTTCCATTCCTCTCCTTTCCATTC
>NW_007000106.1:0-521 GCF_000164805.1 Carlito syrichta | reverse complement strand
CGGTTATCTGTTTCATGAGCTCACACGCATCTTTGCCATGGGGCACAATTGTGGAGGGTGAAGGCAAGCCATCTGTGATGTCTGGCCAAAGGCATGGGATAGACTTGCCCGATGGCCACCTTTGAAACCTCCCACAAAGGACAAGGGGGTGTCTTTTTCCCTCTTATCTCTGAGGGTGACTCCTCACACTGGGTGGTAAGGGTGGTGGGGTTGCGGTGGTGGTGATAATTATTATTTGAAGTCTGAATCTCACTCTGTCGCACAGGCCTTAGTGCAGGGGCATGCTCATGGCCACCATGGACTCCACCTTCTAGGCTCAGCCAATTGTCCCGCGACATCTCCCTGAGTGGCTGGAACCACAAGCCTCTGTCACTACGCCTGGTTAATTTTTTATTTTATTTTTGATGACCGAGATGAGGCCTTACAAAGTGTCCTGAGCTGGTCTTGAACCCAGAGACTCTGGCCATTCACTCACGTCAGCCTCTGAAGGGCCGGGATGCCAGGCTGAGCCCTTGAGCCTG
>NW_007000105.1:0-764 GCF_000164805.1 Carlito syrichta | reverse complement strand
GTCAAAAAATGTATACATGTTTTCAGGGATATAATCAAAGTATTAATTTTAGTTCACCATAATTAGAAGAGCCTGGAGGCTGATGGTAACCACTTGAGCACCTCTTGTAATTGCAGAAGTCAAACATGACTTGTATTATTCATCTTATGTTATTGGTATTTATTGAGTATCACAATTTTAATACAGTCTTTTCCTTTCTTAAAATGTATATACATTTTTTGGCAACCTCTGTGTGTGTGTGTGTGTGTGTGTGTGTGTGTGTGTGTGTGTGTGTGTGTGTGTATTGGATAGATATATACATGTATATGTCCAACCACATTGAATGAGATCCAATAACCTCAGTTGTGTGAATTGCAGAGTCACAGCACTGTGAAGTGTATGGGATAATTGGGGAGCCGGGACAGGTAACCATCTTGATGTCTGGGAATCCTACTGCGCAATTCCCATCCCTCCCAGACCCCACTAAAGTTTGGCGCCACCTGGTGGTGCCTGTCTATTGTGGCTTCAATATTTTAAATTTCAGTGCAATGATTTTGAAGCCTGTGGTTTATTAATCAGGGTTCTCCAGAGAAACAGAAGCAATAGTGTGGGTCTGTGCAATCTATTATAATAATATTTATTATAAGAAATTGACTCACACAATTATGATGGCAGGAAAGCCTTAAGATCTGCAGAGTGATTCAGGAAGCAACTCAGGAGAGATCGTATTGTAGTTTCAGTCTAAAGGCTGGCAGGCTCAAGACCCAGGAAGAGCCAATTTTTTT
>NW_007000104.1:0-599 GCF_000164805.1 Carlito syrichta | reverse complement strand
GTTCCCTTGGGAAATCCAGGCTAACTCTCTTGCTACATCTGGGATACTAGGGTGTGTCTTCTTCTTCTTCTTTTTTTTTTTTAACCACTGTAAATAAGTTTGCAACAGAGACTAAGAGCCATGTGATGGGGAAAGCCAATAATCACGAATAAAATGGATTCCTCCACCATTTATCCAAACTTCTAGGTTATTATTCTGTGAGTCTTAAACCCGCCATCTCTTTTAATGTCCCTGGAAGGAAGAACTCTTCAAATAGTTTGGGAATGAAGTTAGTAAACAGGTGAGGCAGTGTTTCTCAAACTTTAATATACACACAAATCACCTGGGAATCATATAAACTGATATTCTGATTTGGTAGGTCTAGAATGACCCCCAAGATGGTGTTTGTAGAGAGCTCCTAGTTAATGCCAAAGTTGCTGACCATCGTTTGAGCAGCAAGGGTGTAAGGGTTAGTAACTGGGTGAGTGCAACCAGTCAGAAGCTGAACCACAAAAACTCATCTATGTGGCTGGCAATGATAAGACTGCACAAAGCAGTTCCCAACAAACATATTCATTTTCTATTTTCCTTGGCCAATAATCTCTTGTGTCAACTTTTAA
>NW_007000103.1:0-1028 GCF_000164805.1 Carlito syrichta | reverse complement strand
TTTAGCTGTTACTCTTTTTTTCCAAATGAAATATTGGATGAAATTTTTGTACACAGAAAACGTACAAATGTCATGGAGCTGCCGTGATTGGGGTGCAGGTGCGACATGCAAGTTGTGGCTGAGCCTTCTTCCCCATGGCATCGCCAGTGATCTCAAGCCCCTCCCGGCATCTTTCAGCTCCAAGAAGGCAATGGAAAACCACGGATGAGGTCTCTATCCTTTCAGTAGCAGAATAACCATAGAGGAACTTTAATTTTTAGGGCAGGAATGATCAAAGAGATTTTTGAGTTTTCTTGCATTTGTAATTTGTAGGGTTTTGACGCAAACAGATGTAGGAAAGGCAGTAAGGACTTTTCAAAGCCTGGTCCGTCACCTCAAGATAGTTCGACGCCAAGAAGCAGAGGATGACATTGCATCATCCAGGGCTTTGACACTCTAAAGCTTCAAACAAAGGAATAAGTTTTGGGAAGACTAGAAGGCAGAGTTATAGGAACCCCAGGCATGTGGTTGGAGACTGGGGAGGGGGCAATTGGAATTCCCAAATCTCAAATATACTAGGAAGGCAGCCAAGGGCAGAGGAAATGCTCCAATGTCAAATAAAGCTTCAAATACCTAAAACTGATTCAAAGAAAACGCACATTCCTGGGAAGCAATAGATATCCCTAGACCATTGGCACGCAGGCTCCTGTCAAAGCTTTATACTTCTTCATCCCCCAAACACTCTCTGCTCCATTTATTGTGTGAGTGTTTTTCCAAAGCAAAGTCCAATCCTACAATAGCTGTCCCTGGGAGGATGTCACCTGCTGTGTACCCCTCATCTGATGTAAGGATGGATGGCATTCACTATTAGTGACTATTAGTTACACCGTGAATTTGCAACCAACAGCAGTGGTCAACCTATTTTCTGTTCTAAACTGAAGGACTCAAAGGGATGCCACAGATATTCCAGGAACCGATGAAAAAATTTATGTACATGTGTATTCTTTTCAGTCATTATGACACTAAAAAATGTGATTGCACTGATTTAA
>NW_007000102.1:0-573 GCF_000164805.1 Carlito syrichta | reverse complement strand
TCAGAATGGAGTTGTGACAATGGAAGCAGATATTGGAGTGATGAGTTTTAAAAACAGATAAAATAAATGAAAGGTGAGAATTGCATGCAGACTCAGAAACCTGGAAAAGGAAAGAGATTATCTGCTAGAGTCACCAGATAGACCCAACCCAGCTGATACCTTTATTTGGTACCAATATTAGAGTTCTGATCTCCAGACGTAAGATAAATTTATATTTTAAAACTTGTGGTAATTTGCTATAGCAGCAATGGGAAATGAAAGAAGTAAAAAGAATCCTTTCCATTTTCTAGAACTAATCTGAATCATTTTTACTTTCAGAGGATATTATTCTTTTTTCTTTGTTCTGTTTAAAAATAATACACTATTGAGTTAACAATACTCCCAGTTACTAGTGTGTTCAAGGACCCACTTGTGATTATTTCATAGAGTTCTACTTTCCCCTTTATTCTGACTCTTTATTCCTCTTTAGTCTTTTTCTGATGCTTCCCCTCCCATTGTCATATACTTTAATGGACTTGACCTGTGTCCTTAGGAATGAATTCTATAGTAGACACCCATTATAATTTGTTGTTC
>NW_007000101.1:0-941 GCF_000164805.1 Carlito syrichta | reverse complement strand
GGCGGCGGCGGCGGCGGGAGCGCTGGTGGGGGGAGGGGCTGCGGCAGCAGCGGGAGAGGACGATGCAGTAAAAATGTCCAGTCCTTGCGATGTTCCAGTGATAGCGATGGCCGAGCTCTGTTTGAGGAGTAGGCTGCGATGCTGGGGTCCCCAGCCTCCCGGGGGCGAGAGTCAGAGACCCACTGCAGATCTCCCTTGCAGAGGGCTTCAGACACCGGGTTGCCAGGTCGCCATCTTGCCCCGGAATCGATGTTTTCATTTTAGCAAACCTGAGTTAACTTGAGAGTCCTTCACCTAAAAATCAGTTTGCTTTTCAGATTGTTATGTCTGTTATTTTTGAAGGTATCCAATTTGCATACCCACCATGTACGTGAAGTCTTGAATGGTATCTATTTTGAAAACAGGCAACTGGACTTCCAGTGCAACGTTTAGATTGTCATCCTTGATATCATTTGAAGCCAGCAAGCTAGAGTTTTCTCTTCTCAGAAGACACCTTGGCACTGTTCAGGAAGATGGGCATGAAAGCAGGGTGAGGTTGAGGGGGTCCCAGCTCTCCATGGCTTTGAGGCGTGGGCCAAGTCCTGTGTTGAGATGGGCTTCATTTCTCACCAGTGAACACTGATACTGGCCTGGTTGTCTTGAAGACTCCTTCCCACTTTTGTCCCTGCCATTCTTTTCTTTGCTTGCTCACTGAACAAGAGCAAAAGGATCGCGTGCTTTTTGTAATTCTTGGTCCGTACGTTAGCAATTAAATTGAATATATCAAATACAGAAACATCCACTGCGATAAATATACAGTGGAAATCAGACTCTGCAACCAGCGTTCCTAAATCTGTCAGTGGGTAGTTCATTTGCTTTTAATATATGTATTTTTTTTTCCTACCTCTAAAATGGAATTCCTCCAAAAAAAGATATGTGCCATGAGAAATTGTTCCAAAATC
>NW_007000100.1:0-853 GCF_000164805.1 Carlito syrichta | reverse complement strand
GGGTGGCTCAGCCTATAATCCCGCGCTTTGGAAAGGCTGAGGTGAGTGAATTGCCTGAGCCCGTGGGTTTGAGACCTGCCTGGGCAACTTGGCAAGACCTCATCTCTACAATAAAATCAAAAAACTAGCCGGGCATGGTAGCGCGCACTTGTAGTTCCAGCTACTTGGAAGGCGGCGGCGGAAGGATCGCCGGAGCCCAGCAGGTCCAGGCTGCGGTGGCCGGCAGCAGCCACTGCACTCCAGTCTGGGCGACAGAGTGAGACTCTAACTCAAAAATAAATAAATAAATAAAATAAAATAAAATAAAATAAAATAAGCATGCCCATACCTTTTAGAAAACAAAGCAGCATGGCTCGTGCTGTTAATTCAGTTTTATTTTTTGACTTCTATTAGCCCAAACTCGTATTTGGTTCTGAAGTAGTTATTTTATTTTGAAGGTATTGCCAATCTTAAAATTCTTTCTCTTGGCTACTAGAAATCTAAAGCCAAATGTGCAGCCTACCTTTTGCAAATGTGTAGGCATCAATTCATTTACTTATTATTTGTATTTATTCTTATATTGAACATCTATGTCACATAGTGTGAGATGTTATGGATTTAGTGGTAAATACAATAAATATAGTTCTTGCTCTAGTGAAGAAGTTAATATACTATTTAAGACAGACATTAAACTAATAACCTAAAATGTGATGGGAGGACATCATGAAGTAGGGTCACCAAGTCCTAGGTGATAGGAAGGTCTTTTCAACAAACTGCCTTTTCAACTGAAAGCTTGAAAATGAGTGCTGAGGTTGGGCTCAGTGACTCAGCCTGTAATTCCAGCACTTTGGGAGGCCAAGGTGAGTGGATTGCC
>NW_007000099.1:0-599 GCF_000164805.1 Carlito syrichta | reverse complement strand
TCCCAGTACCGTCAGTCATTTTCTTATAGTATTACATTGGATGTTCAAGGTCCATTATAGTAGGATGTTTTTCAACATCAGCAACCAATTTGCTGATTCTCCAGACACCAGCTGGATATTCAACAGTGTAATTCAATTTTGATACTAACTACCCAGAGTTAGTATAGACTGCACAAGATGGTTAAGGGCTCAGTCCCACAGGACTGGCCGCCACTTCAGAAGCCAGTCAAAAGTCTTGGGCCTTCCATACTTCTGACCAGTTATTAATTGGGGGCTCCTAGACCTGCTCTTCATATTTGATAATTTGCTAGAACAGATCACAGAACCCAGGAACATACTTTAATTGCATTTACCAGTTTATTATAAGGGACACGACTCAGTAACAGTCAAACAGAAGAAATATATATATATGGCAAGAGTACACAGAGCTTTCACGCCCTATCTAGACATGTCACCCTCTTAAACTTCAATGTATTCACCAATCTGAAGTTCTCTGAACTCCATTGTTTAGGAGTTTTTATGGAACTTTTATCACATAAGCATGTTTGCTTTTTAACTCAATCTCCAGCCCTTCTCCCTTCCCTAACGGTTACAGAGGT
>NW_007000098.1:0-601 GCF_000164805.1 Carlito syrichta | reverse complement strand
GAAATGTCACTGCTTGTTCCATGTATGTCAATATATCCAGGATGCACCGAACTCCTCTTTATATTCAAATGGTTACAAAAGTGACAATCAAATACCTTTTTTATTTTTTTTTTTAAGTAATTCTTCTTTTGTCCCACATTTACAGCAGATTGGTAACAGAAGTCATTCTTTATCTTTGTTCTTTCCTAGCACTTACCATGTTGTCTTGTACAGAACACATTCCTAAAATGTTTCGAAGGGACTTTTTAAAACATAAATAGAAGAGTAGCATATTGAAGTTTTAGCACCTTTTCATATTAATAAACAAAAACAATCATAACAAAAACTTTCCCAAATCAGATGCCACTTACAGGCCAACCACTATGCTGTGTTCTTTATATGCATCCTCTCCAATTCTTACCATATTTCCCCACTTTATACACGAAGCTCAAACAGCTTAATTGACTTGCTCATAGCTACACAGTTGAGATGCAAATGTAGCCAGCACTGTAATATACTGCTCTCTATGCCAGAAACTTTTTCAGATGTTCTCCGTACATATGAAGCAAATTATTTCCAAATGAAATGAAATTGGAAAATTTATAGTGATATTTTTACTGCT
>NW_007000097.1:0-724 GCF_000164805.1 Carlito syrichta | reverse complement strand
CAGAGTAGAGTAGAATAAAATAAGAAAAACAAAAATGAAAACAATATAAATAATAAAAAACAGAGCATTGAAACTAGAAATCAAAGCAAAAAATTAGTGAACACACAGACACACACACACACACATCATAATAAACTGGAATAAAAACAAATCAAAACAATAACAAAAAACAGCAATACCAAAAAACAGCAAAAAGAAACACAGATGCACATGCACAGCACAAAGTGAAAGGAGAAGAAAATGAGAAAGAAATGTGCGAGAAAAAACTGGAATTCAGATAGAACCCTCATATATATATATATATATATTCACACACATATTAATCTAAAAGAGAAAGAAAAAAGAGCAAACACAAAGCTACAACAACAAAGAAAACCCTGATATTTGAACACTCTATCATTCACATTCACACTTAAAGAGAAAACAAAAATGAAAAAGAGAGACAGAGAAAAATAAGTGGAAGTGGGCAATTCAAGCCCTCACATACATATTCATGCACAAAGAAAAAATATTTTAAAAAACCCACAAAAATTAAAAACTCAAAATATCTGACCTCTTGTAACAGATTCTGCAATTGTTCCTCGCTTCTTCTTCTCTGCTGTCTCCTACAGAGCTTCCACCTCATTCATATTTTCTCAAGTATATGGATCAGGAAAGAAGCAGACATTAGAGGTACGTGGCCCTGCAGTCTTCCCTTCTCATTCTCATATGATTAATGTAATCA
>NW_007000096.1:0-671 GCF_000164805.1 Carlito syrichta | reverse complement strand
AGGGTTAACTACCTCTCAGAGTTATAAAGGTAAAAGATATGTAAACTTGTAAGGTGCTCATTATTTTTTTATGAGCACAAAGCAAGTACTCAGCAAATGTTTCCTTCCTCATCAGCTGATCGGCAAGAAGTTCTTAAAAAGAAATCACTTTTATTTAGCCTATTGTCTGACATAGACTTGGCTTCTCAACATACAATTGACCATATGTTCCCTAACCATACAAGAGGGCAAAAGATGGAAAGAATTTACGAAAAATCTAAGACCTTCCTTGGTGCTTCTCTTGTATTTTTCCTTTTGTCTTTAATAAGTAAAACTACTGTTTGACTATGGGGAAAATTTAAGCAGTATAAAACGGCACACGCAAGAAAGGCAGTCTCCCTCCCACCACAGAATCCATCAATGTTAATTTCTTATATGTCCTCAGAGGGAGTTTATATATAGGAGTCTACAGCCACACAACCAACTCTGGCCTTTAAAAAACAACACAGTTGCTGCTTGTTTTGACTTAATCATATATTTGATACAACCTATTTGCTATTAATTATGTATCTGGGAGATAATTCCATACCATATAAAACCTTACTCCTTTCAACAGCTACAGAGTACTCCAGTGATTTAAACCAGCCGCCTAGAGTGTTCAATCTCTTTCTCTTACGAAAGTTCCGCAGTGG
>NW_007000095.1:6042-6479 GCF_000164805.1 Carlito syrichta | reverse complement strand
GCGGCTGCGGAAGCTCGGACCTGCCCCTGCGCTTCCCCTACGGGCGGCCGGAGTTCCTGGGGCTGTCGCAGGACGAGGTGGAGTGCAGCGCCGACCACATCGCCCGCCCCATCCTCATCCTCAAGGAGACCCGGCGGCTGCCCTGGGCCACCGGCTACGCAGAGTGAGTGCGGCGACCCCCGCGCGCCCCAGCCCTCCGCTCTCCCCGCGCCTCGGCCCCGGGGCTGCCGGCGTCCAGGCCTCGGCGGGGAGTTCTCAGCTCGCGCCGGTCGCTTACCTCCTGGCCCCACGCCCCACGCCCCCCATCCCCGAGGACGCGGCGTCTCCAGCCCCGGGGTGGGCGGCCGAGGGGTGGGTGGCCGCGCCGGACCGTGGGAAAGCTCGGGTCGGGCGGGCCTGTGAATCCGGGGGCTGAGCCGCTGGCGGAGAAAAAGTGG
>NW_007000095.1:0-4909 GCF_000164805.1 Carlito syrichta | reverse complement strand
GGGCCTCTCACGCTCCCCCTCCCTCCGCGTCGTCCTTCAGACGGGTTTGAACCCGGGTTTAGAACGCGTGTGCCCATGGGGGCAGACGCCTGGGGTTTGAAAGGGGGTAGACCGGAGAGAAGAGGTAGGAGCTTGAGCAGCGAAAATGAACGTCTCATGAACGGCCGGCGCGAAGTGGGGAGGGGGACACACAACAGCATGGCATCTTCCGAGGGAAACCAGGCCGCAAGGTCAGCCCCTGTGCAGGGACAGACCTACGGCTGGGAAAAGTGCCTGCCGGGACATGTCATTGAGCAAGCGTCTTTGGACCCTTGCAAGCCAGAAGGCAGCCGTCCCGTCGGCTTGAGGCTGGGCCCCTGTGCCAGCCAGGGGTAGGGGGCTCTGTCCCACTCCGGGGATATCCGGGTCGGGGCACCAGTCTGAGGGCCAGAGGACGAGCAGGCAGTGGTGAGAGTTAAGAGAGGTGGGAAGGAACGTAGTCAAACGGTGCAGCTGCCTGGGCGCACACGTATCTCGCATAAGTCTCAGATAAGCGCCAAGGAAAGACGACCCAGCTTCAGGGTGCCTCGGTGCCCCAGTGGCGGAGGCGCAGGGGGGAGGGCTTCAGAGGGCTCTGCCTTGCCCTTCTGGGCCTCAGTTTCCTTATCGCTAAGAAGTCGACCCTTTTCTAGACTAGAGTATGAGAGATGTCGAACTTGGAGGCCCAGAAGGCCACTGCAAAATGTTCAGTTTTAAAATTAGTTGCAAATTGCATGTGTGGCAATGGGAGCAAAGACCTGTTAAAAGCAAAAAACAAATACACAGACAAAAACAGCAACATGTCCACTATTCCCCTGCTGCCACACTCTCACTCCCAAGGGATGAGGCAGTGCGATGGCTGGGTGATCTATGCACTTCATACTGCTTTTGGATGCTGTAAACACATAGCACATGCTTTTCCCTTCCCCAAATAGACTGATACTAAGCATGTTATTCTGTAGCATTGTTACAAAACACCATGCCATGGACGTTCTGCAAAAGTCAGTACTCACAAGTGATGGGATTACCTTGCTCTCTTTTGGGGGGCGAGGTCTCACTCTGTCGCCCAGGTTGGAATGCAGTGGCATGCTCATGGCCACTGCAGCTGCTACCTGCTGGGCTCAGGTGATCCTTCTGCCTCAGCCTTCCAAGTAGCTGCAACTACAGGCATGTGCTACCACACCTGGCTAATTTTTTGATTTATTGTAGAGATGAGATCTCACCAAGTTGCCCCGGCTGGTCTTAAACCTGTGGGCTCAGGCAGTCCTCTCACTTCAGCCTCCCAAAGTGCTGGGATTACAGGCATGAGCCACCATGCCCAGCCTGGGTGAGTTTCTTTACTTTTTACTTTTTTCTTTTTTGAACTGGAGTCTCACTCTGTCACCCGGGCTGGAGTGCAGTGGCATGCTCACGGCCACCACAGCCTCGACTTGCTGGGCTCAGGTGATCCTTCTGCCTCAGCCTTCCAAGTAGCTGGAACTACAGGCACGCGCTAATTTTTTTATTTATTGTAGAGATGCGGTCTCGCCAAGTTGCCCAGACTGGTCTCAAATCCATGGGTTCAGGTAATCCTCTCACCTTAGCCTCCCAAAGTGCTGGGATTAGAGGTGTGAGCCACCGTGCCCGGCCTACCTCGTTCTCTTTAAATGCATGCATAGTATTAACAGTAGTCAACATAGTTCATGCTCACTCTGTTGTGCCCACACTGTTGCCATGTTGATATTATCTGACTCTCACCACAGCCCTATGAGGTAGGCACTCCATGTTATCCAGGATAACTCAGGGGCACCGAATGATGACGTTACTTGCCCAGGGTCGCACCACCTTAGCAGAGCCTGTATTTGAACCCAGGCATTTGGCACCAGAGCTCATAACATCAGACTGCTCCTCTGTGGTATGCTAAATGATTACACTCCAAGATTAACGGTGATTGTTGTTTTGCCACCTCTCTGTCATTACCCCTGTTCCCGTCAGATGCTGTATGCTCGACTTCCTCAAATCTTGAACTGTCGTTTATCTTCCTGCAAAAATGCACCTCGTGTTACCAAAATGGCCAAAATAGGGAAGGGAAGAGAAAGACACATGGCTGTGGTCAGAAGGTGCCACTAGTAATGCTGACTCCCCGGAGAAGGGAATTCTCTTTGTTCTAGAAGGCATCTGACAGGGGAGCAGAGAAAGGAGATTGCTCGGGAGTGGAGACAAGGTGGCAGCATGAAGCCCAGGCCTGGATCAGAAGGGGTTTGCTTACCTCTCTAGAAAGTGAGGACAAAGGAGGATTGAGCACTAGTGTTGATAACGAGCCCTTTTTGTCTTTTTTTTTTTTTTTTTGCCACATGTTGTTAATTCCTTTCCAGAAGAGAGTCTGTAGGCTATACAACTAGAGAATCTGCTGCAAGAAACCACAAGACACTTGGCGTTGCAGACACCGATGACCCTCATTCATTTCAGTATTTGCTGGCATTGTCTTGGGTGGAAAGTCCTGGCCCCTGGGAAGCCTTCTTATCATGGCTGAAAAGTTGAGTCACTTGGTTAGGGGTATTTGCAAGATTGTAAAGCACTGTGAAGCACTTAAGTTATAGGTAACATCCACTGAGCTAAAGTCTTCCCCAAAACATGCACTAGCAAGTTTCACTTTATACTTTTATTTTTGTTTTTGGGACAGGGTCTCACTCTCTTGCCCAGGCTGGAGTGCGGTGGCATGATCATAGCTCACTGCAACCTCAAACTCCTGACTTCAAGCAATCCTCCCGCCTCAGCCTTCCAATGTACTGGGCTTACAGGCATGAGCTACTTCATCCGGCAAGTTTTATTTTTATGTTTGGCTTTGAAATCACTAATGGAACCTGTTAGGTCTTCTCATTTGAGACAGCTCATAGGAAGCAACAGTTTGACTCAGAGTCCACAGGGTGGCTACTTCCTTTCTCAATTTCCACACATTTACATACCACCCAAGTGGTCTCTGTACTACAGGGTGCTGAAGGTCAGTTCATTTTTTAATGGGTAAGGTTCCCACTTTGGCTTTTTTCCCCCCTTCTTGACTTGTTTGTCCAGTTTTTCTCCCATTGATGAACAGTTGGACTTAGAGGTACCAGCAGACATGAAGTTCATGCCTGAAATAACAGCAATAACTAGTATCAAAGAACCGACTATTGTTTTGAGCAACATTATTATGTGTAGTAAAGCATCCTTTTCAAGTTTTTATGAGTGATGCATTTCTTTGCTTGTACAGAAAGATTAAGTAAGGATAGTGTAATTTGACTTAGGTTATTACTATACCCCCCTTCATTTCTTTTTCTTTCTTTCTTTCTTTCTTTCCTTCTTTCTTTCTTTCTTTTTTTTGAGTTAGACTCTCACTCTGTTGCCCAGGCTGTAGTGCAATGGCCACCCCAGCATCAATCAACTGAGTTCTGGTGATTCTTCTACCTCAGCCCTCCAAGTAGCCGGAACTACAGGCGCGTGCTACCATGCCTGGCTAATTTTTGACTGATTGTAGAGACGAGGTCTTGCCAAGTTGCCCAGGCTGGTCTCGAACCCATGGGTTCAGGCAATCCACTCGCCTCAGCCCCTCAAAGTGCTGGGATGACAGGTTGAGCCATGGATCCTGGCCCTCATTTCTTTTAAAAGTACCCCTGGACATGAGTACACACACACACAAAAAAAGCTACTTTGAGAGAGGCTTCTGTGTGATGGTAAATGTGCAGCTCAGAAGTTTTGCATGTCTCACTGAGTTCAAACTTGTGAAACTCTTGATGAAATAACCTTATTTAAATCCAGCAAACATCCTACAAGTGTTTGGATTTGGTTGGAATCTGCAGGCTGGTCTGTCTCCTTAGTCACTGGTGCTGAATCACTTATTAGCAATAAATAGCGTTGGGCTCTGCAGTGGTGATGTCAGAGAAACCACTATTTCTCTCTTGTCCCAAAGCGCGGTAGTTTTCGGCCTTTCATTTTCCCTTCTAACCTCTCCTGGCATGCCTGTCTGACTTACTGACACCTCTTTGCAGAACTCCTGCCTGGGAACTTCCTCCTTGACTTTTGCAACTGAAGAAGCTCGAAGTTCTCCACCTCTGGGTGTGTAAGTTCAAAAGAAATGGGTGGTGGCCCACTGAACAAACCCTAGCACATACTTGGGAACGAGTCAAGAGTTCAAAGGAGCCTAAGATATTTCATCTATCTTCCGGTCACTTTCTGAACTTGCTATTTTAAAGCAGGCAGCTTGCTATTTTAAAGCAGGTAGCTCAACTTTCCTCCATTTTGCAAATTTCACACGACAGTGACATCCTCTGGGTGGTACTTCTGGCGGGTCCCTTCTCTTACGAAAATGCTTCATCTTCTTTAGGACCAGTGATACTTCAGGCAAAGGACTGAATCAGCCAGAGGGATGTTTAGCATGTGTTTCAGACCTAGTTAAGGCAGACAACACCATCTCTAACTTTACCCCACCACACTGTGCTTGCTAATTGCCATTACTGCAGTGCCGTTTGAAAATGTAGCAAGGCATACTGGAATTGTTTTCTAAAGATACGTTATTGTGCAGGAAAAGTTATTTTTAGTTCTTGGTATTCGGTAGAAATAAAATCAAGTGCCTTTATAGTTCTGTGATTTTCCTAAGTTAAACAGAGGATTGGTTATTTATCCCCTTAAAGTTATGCTATCTTCTTTCAGGAAGTAAACATTCATCTGTTTCTGTTATTTATCTCATTCAGTTGATGAAATCATTGTTCTCCTACTCTGTGTCCAACATTGGTCCATGCCGGGTTTATAATGTAATAAGACATAGTCATTCTCCTGAAGGAATTTTGCAGCATCATTTTCCCTTTTGTGCCTTTCTTTGGAATGAATTAAACTGAAATTGTGACTATTAGTTCAAGAGACCAGCACTAAAGGTTTT
>NW_007000094.1:0-643 GCF_000164805.1 Carlito syrichta | reverse complement strand
CACTGTCTTCCAAAGAGGTTGTACTAGACTGCATTCCCACCAGCAGTGTGTTATGTGCTTCAAAGAAGTGTTACTGAGTCTGGAATGGTAATAATTTTGAGATACCAATAAATGTTGTTTCTTTCGTGTTTGCCTTCCTTCATAAATGCCTCCTCTTCCGTTTTCTGTTCCCAACCCAATTCAAGTAGCTAGTTTCATTGCCTGAGAAGAACACTTTGACAATATGGAGAAAACAAACCATCTCTGAGGTTTTTCCTGCTTTGTCATCATTGGTATGAGGTGGAGACACAGGCAAGGACCAGGTCCTGAAGAACCATGTAAATAATGTGAGTTGTGTCCAAAATGACCCCTCATCTTTACAGATCTTTAGTTATATTTTCTCCAGTGCCAAAACTAGTTTATTCCTTTTGCCACTTCCCTATGGACATTTCAGAAAGTCCCTCATTTCCTCTGTGCTAGACCCACTGCATGGGAAAACCTTGCTCTTGTCCACACTCATGTTTAAGGTAGCATCTTCTGCAGACTTGACTCAGCAATGTGGAGTTATTGAAAGGTGTCACTCCACTTTCTCTCTCTGCTTACTACTTTGTGTTAGTTTTATTGTGGTATTAATTTGCATAAATAAACTTCATCAAGTTGAAGT
>NW_007000093.1:0-644 GCF_000164805.1 Carlito syrichta | reverse complement strand
CCCCGTGAAAAATGATTCCATTTATTTTTTTAGTCCCACCTCGTGTGTGTTAGCAAACAAAACCATATGGCTGCTGTATGTGTGTTTCATTTATTCTAACAAAAGAGACACTGAGGCATCAAGGAAAGAAGCAATCATAAAATGTAAAATGCTTCAAGAGATATAAAGGAAATTTAGTGTGTGATGTTAGAATAATGGATGGAGTATGCAGTTCAGGGTACCTATTTGGTGAAGGTCATTCCAAAATGGCTATCTCTGAAAAGACAATGTTTAAGACCTAAGAGAAGGAGAAACCAACCATGTGAAAAGCAAAAAGGAGTGTACCACAGAGCACTAAAGCTTCAAAACGAAAAAATAACTACCCTATTTAAAAAACTGTATTAAAATCAGCCTGACTAAAAAATACTGAGCAATAGTAGTCTATCATGCAATAAGAATAGAGAAGTAGGCAGGTGCTAAATCACAGGAGTCTGTGAGCCAGGTCACAGCATTTTCTTAGAGTACGTTGGGAACCACTGAAGGATTTTAAGCAGAGGAGTAATATAAACAAGTTATTTCACTGGACCATAGTTACATCATCCCTAATGTAGGTAACCGTGAGAATTAAATGAATAATATTTTTTTTTTTTTTTTTTTTTTTTTTG
>NW_007000092.1:0-675 GCF_000164805.1 Carlito syrichta | reverse complement strand
TCTGTTATGGATACACCAGTGACATTCCCTTATCTATATTATGTGTTCCTGTGACTTGGACTCCTCTATAGTGGGTACTGACTCTCCTTTTTGATGGGTGCCCTAGAGACTGACCCTTTTCTGTAATTGCTGGTCTAGTGACTGGTCCTCATTAATGAAGAATGCCATAGTGAATAGCTCTCTTCTGTGGTGAGTGTCCTGGTTTCAGGTCCTCCTCTCTGATAGGTGTCCCAGTGATTGGTTCTCACTTGTGATAAATGCCCCAGTTATTGCGCTTCCTCTATAATGGTTGCCCTAGTGACTCGGTCTCATTTGTTTTTGGTGCAACAGTGACTGGACCTCATTCTAAATGTTTGCCTTAGAGACTAATCCTCATATAAATGGATGTCCCTGTGACTAGCCTCCACTCTGACGAGATTTCCACAAATTAAGCATCCTCCGTAATTGGTGTCCCAGTAACTAATCCTCGTCAATCATGGAGGTCTCAGTGACTGATCTTTGTCTATCTAAAACAACCCAGTGACTAATATTCCTCACTGTTGGATGTCCCAGTTACTAGTTTTACTCTGTGATTACTGCCTCTGTGACTGAATCTCCAAAATAATGTGTGCCTCTGTGACTTGCCCTGCTCAGTTATAGATGCCCCAGTGACTGTACCTCCTCTGTGATTTGTGT
>NW_007000091.1:0-683 GCF_000164805.1 Carlito syrichta | reverse complement strand
TGATTTGCATTTCTCTAATGATGAGTGAGACTGAGCACTTTTTCATGTGTTTGTTGGCTGTCTGTATATCTTCTTTTGAGAAGTATCTATTCAAGTCTTATGCCCACTTTTTAAAGGGGCTGTTTGTTTTTTTCCTTTCAGCACTTCGAGTTTCCGGTACATCTTAGATGTTAGGCCTTTGTCAGATATATAGTTGGCAAATATTTTTTCCCATTCTGTAGGCTGTCTCCCCACTCTCTTGATGGTTTCTTTTGCTTTGCAGAAATTTTTCAGAAACTTTTGATGAGGTCCTACTTGTCTATCTTATCTCTTACAGCATGGGCACTTGAGGATTTGATCAGGAATTGGTTACCAGCTCCAATTTCTACAAGGGTGTCTCCTGCATTTTCTAAGGTTATTATACTTTGAGGTTTTACATTTAGGTCTTTGATCCATCTAGAGTTGATTTTTGTTTATGGAGATAGGTAGGGGTCCTGTTTCAACCTTCTGCATGTGGTCAGTTTTCCCAGTACCGTTGACTTAATAGGTTATCCTCTCTCCAGTGGTTGTTGGTGAAGTCTTTGTTGAAAATGAGTTGGTTGAGAAATAGAGATTTTGCTTCTGGAATCTTTATCTTGTTCTACTGTTAATATGCCTATTCTTGTACCAATAACAGACTGTTTTGATTATTGTAACCTTATAGT
>NW_007000090.1:0-881 GCF_000164805.1 Carlito syrichta | reverse complement strand
CTCTTCTCCTTTTGACAGGCAGAGAACAGAATGCTTCTCAGTTCATAGAGGAAAAACAGCATTTGGATGTAGTTAGCTGGATGGAAATCGGCAATCTCATTTGTGATGAAGGCACTGCTCTTTTATTAAAAGGACCTGGCAGACAGAGCCACGGGAAGGCAGAAGTGTGGATTTCCATCAGTGCCTCCCAAGACCTTGCTAATTGGAGAAGAAAGGCCATAGACACGAGCCATTGCCTGTGACTCAGAGCTAACTCTTAATGAAGGTTCACCCCAAAGCTGCTGCCAAGAGCAGGCACTGGAAACAATCACTTAGTGTACCACCCTGAGGTCACAAAACCGCCTGAGGTGATGGGGATGAGGGAAAGGAGGAGGTGTTATGAAAAGGAGACCTATTTATGTCCTGTCTCCTCTTCCTCTACTACTATAGGGAATGATCCTCCTTTAACCCACATCTCAAATATTTTGAACTGATTCAGAGCTTTCTGAGAGCCTAGCAAACAAGGAATCAAAACCTGTGGGACCTGAGAAAAAAATTATATTTTTGAGCCTCAATTTATTTGTCTGTTTAGTGGGGAGCATAAACTATAACTCTCAGTTGGTGGGATAAATAAACAGGCTAATGGTTATAAGCCCAATTCCTAAGAAGGAGGAGCAGGCATATATATATATGTATAGAGAGAGAGAGAGAGAGATAACACTTCTCCTACATTTTCTTTTTCTACTACTTGTTGCAAGATGATTTTGGAAATATTTATCTTCCTCCCATTTGTAATGTTACAAGGGAAGGGTAACTACCACTTAGACTACTCCTCTTGCTCTTCCCTCTCCTATCCCTCTCTCCCCTTCTCTTCCCTTCTTCTATCTTTCTCTTCCCACTTT
>NW_007000089.1:0-1166 GCF_000164805.1 Carlito syrichta | reverse complement strand
TGATTAAGTCCAATACAGACACTACATAAGGTTACTAGGAAGTTCCAAGACTAAAGGATCTGATTTTTTAAAAGCAGAGTTTTCTCTATGGAAGTATCAGGGGTCTAGTATGTTGTTTCCAGAGATTTTTGTTGCAAACCAAATAGAAAAATACTTAAAGTGATCTAGTTGAAGGAGTTAAACACAAAATAATGCTTCAGTTTTGAGACTATACAGTGAGTTGGGTGATAATGATTTAGTTCCAAGAAACAACTCCAGTTGATGCCCAGTCAGTTGTCTGTATGAGAAGGAAGAAGGAATAAAGTGGAAAAATAAGTTTCTAGGGAAGGAACTGAATAAATAGATCCTCATGTCCAAGCCCTGACCAAATGGACATAGATTTAAGACAATTTTCCAAGCTACACAAACACACAGAGAAAGCAAAGCCAAATCTACATCAAAAAAATTAAGTAGAGTAGCAGAGAAACATTGGTGTCTAGTAGAGTCTTCAGCTGGCAACATTTTGTAAATCTAATCTAGAACAAAAGTAATGACAGTTTATAGACTTTGTATATTTTTGATAATGAGAAATATATTCTCCCCTCCATTTCAGACAGAGTTGACATGTATAAAGCAAGAGTAACATATTTTGGCAAGTCTAAGACAGTAAGAAACTAACAAAATAATTCCTACTCTTTAGTTTTGTTTGTGCATGTTTTTTTGAAACAAAATTAAGTAAAATTATTATAAACTCATAATTTATTGTGTAAATTGTAAGAAGCATATATTTTTCTAGTAACTTTTTGATGTCTAAATGTATGTATGTACATATGTTAATATGTAAAATAACTTTTAAATAAATTTCAACTCTACAATTTTCCATGGCTTATGAAGAAAATGTAAAATTATAATTATCTGCTTTTAGTGAATGATTAACTAAACACATAACATACTGCACTAAATAAAAGCTTATTGTATAATTTAAGTATTTCTAGAGGTTTTGAGGAAATAAGATACCAGGCTAATATGGGAATGTTATATAATACTGAAGAAAATATTAACAAATAATTTTCAGAATTTTGACTTATAATATTTTGTTTTATTTTGAAATATTTTAATTTTTAATAAATAATTAAAATATTGCTTTAAAAATAGTTTTTATTTTAAATCAACAGAAGGAGTTTAAG
>NW_007000088.1:0-1313 GCF_000164805.1 Carlito syrichta | reverse complement strand
TATTTTATTCATCGTTGTGTGCCCTAGAATACCAAGTAACTTATCAATATAGGTTTGTTAAATAATGTGTATAGCAAAACAATATTAATTTTAGGAGTAAAAAGATGAATTTATCTAAGTTGTCTCAAAAAAAGTTTTACAAATACATAAAATGATAAAAATGTAAATTAATAATTATAAACAAAAGTATATATATATTACAGAGAATTTCCTAGCATGATAGTTGAGAGGATAAGGGGGAAAAGACTGAAAGAAAAGAAATCCTTTCCACCAAGCTAAAATTACATTTAGCATAAGTTGATTGACAATCTAAGAATGAAGGTGGTGGTAAGATACTATTAAGGTTATTTTGCTAAGGTAGTTTCTTTTTTTATTAGCAACTTTGTTGCTTTTGGTCACTTTTTAAAAAAATGTTAATTTCTTTTAGTTTCAAAATGGCAGTGTAGACACAAGCAGGTTTCACTCCCCCATTTCCCCAGAGAACAAGAAACAAATATACAGCACCGAGATTATCACCAGTGATGTCCCAAAACTCATATGAGGATAAGTCAGTTCCTGGAGAGAAGCGAAAAAATTCTGGGCAAATGATAAAAGAATAAAATTATTTTATATGTGTATATATATATAAAATACATAAATATAAATACATATATACATACATAAAATACATATATACGTATATATATGTATATATATATGTGTGTATATATATGTGTGTGTGTATATATATATATATATATTTTTTTTTTTTTTTTAAAGTACGATTTTGTGGCATGAGATGAAAGCTCCGGTAGTGGGAGGGGACCGGAGGGGGTTGGCCTATAATGAATTTTTATGTACATAGAATGTATGTATATGACTTGAGACAACCAAAAGTCAAAATGTAGGAGGAATGGAGTTAAAGTGTAAAGTTTTTTCAGTTGTTTGTTTTAATTCTTCTTTTGTGATCTAATATAAGTTGTCATCTATTTAAAATAATTTGTTATATCTATAAGATGTTTTTTGTAAGCCTCATGGCAACCACAATGCAAAAACCTGTGGTGGATATGCTAAAAATAAAAAGCAAGAAATGGAAACATACTACCTGAAGGAGAAAAAAAAAAAAAATCACTTAACTACAAAGGATGAAAATAAAAAAGGAAGAAAGACAGAGTTACACAACAACCAGGAAACAAACACCAAAATGGCAGTAGGAAGTCCTTAATAATAACACTGAGTGAAAATGGACTTATTTCTCCAATTAAAAGATGTTGAATGGCTGAGTGGATAAAGAAAACAAAGACCCAACTATATACTATGCCTATAAGAAACCT
>NW_007000087.1:0-765 GCF_000164805.1 Carlito syrichta | reverse complement strand
GGGTACAAGGCAGAGTTTGTGGTTTGCGGTTCATAGTCTATAGTTTGAAATTTTATTTATGTACCTCTATCATAACTATGGGAATGCACTTCCTTCCATTTTTATTTTTAAAAGTTGTCTTTGTTAGGTTTAGAGAAAGAGAAGAAGAATTAAATGTCTACTCGATTATCTTTAACATTGTTTTGATGTGGAGATATGACCATGATATAAAGCCAAACAGAATAAAGTAGATTATAGTATGTTGGTTATAGAATATATCCCTTTGTGTTAAATAAATACATTCCCTATTCATGACTCCTTAGTATGAATATTTATCTCACTTGTAACAGAGGTTATTTTATGGAGTGAAGAGAGTGTATATGTGCATACAATTCTAAAATTTTTACAATGGGCATGAATTACTTTTATGAATCAGTAAACCAATCAATATAATTCAATTTTGGAGAAAAGCAAAAAGACTCTGTGGCCCTATCACATCACAGGGTTGAAGATCCATGCCACAAACAAGGCATCTTGTGGTTAAGCTTGAAATACCCTTTTATTTTGACCCTATAGCCTTTCATCAGAATTTTCCCATTGCAGACCTTACAAGAATTATCTTCCTGAGCTCGAGAAAATGTACAAGTTTCCAGGCAGGGAGCACTTTGATGCTGTAGGTTAAAGGCTACTAGTATAGGATTGAATTAAGCACAGTAACAACAAAAAGAAAATCCTGTGTCTGTGTGAGATGGTTGATGCCTGTTGTCTGAGCTTCTGGGTCCACAG
>NW_007000086.1:0-790 GCF_000164805.1 Carlito syrichta | reverse complement strand
TCCATCAGTAAAAAAATATTTATTTATTTAATGTCTATTAATCTCAAGAATGGTATAGTATCATCAACAAGTGTATCCACACTTTACCTGTACCACTTATGTATCCAACCCTAAATTGTACCCCACATCTTTAAAATAAAAAATAAAATAAAATAAAAGAATGATATAATCAGTTGAATACTTATCACAACTCAAGACTTTTTGCTTTTATATAAGATCATACTGGACTTCTTTTAATTTTTAAACAAATTGCTTTTCTAGTTTCCAGCCTTTTCATGTTTCCATCTATCTTTCATCTTGGAATATTTTCTTCCTCCATATTATCACTTTCTGCTGGTCAGCTTCAAAGTTTCCATTGCTTAAATTTAATTTCCTTCTAGAGAACTTTCCTGATACTTATAATAGAATAGGTATCCTCTGAGATGATCTTTATATATAAGGCATACTTTATCAAATTATCTTGTCTAATTGTTATCTCAGTTAGTTTATAAGCTCCAGGACTATGGTTGTACTGTCTACTTATGTATCCCTAGTAATTCAGCACAATGCCTGGCACAAGATCACATTCTGTGTATATAAATATACACATACACACAGAGGGAGAGTAGGAGGCAAATTCAGCAAATGTGATATTTTATGAACAGTCACAAGCTTCACCTTACACAGTCCTTCCAGCTATGCTTAGGTGTAGATGATATTTTTCATGTAGGTCTCTGCCTCTCTGATCCACATTGATCAAAGGTGGCTATGGTAAGTGGTAGGCCAGAAAAAGGGCCAGTTTAGTAGCCTC
>NW_007000085.1:0-782 GCF_000164805.1 Carlito syrichta | reverse complement strand
TATTCACTTCAGGAAGTTACTAAATTCTGAGCTGCATATTCTCATCTGTAAAATCAAGGTAATAGCTGCATACAGGTTTGTCTGCCATATTAAGCATATAACGTTTTTTTAAGTTCACACACACATAAAGACACACACACAAAATTTCATAGTTTTTGTAATCTTTTGTTTTTGTAATTATTTGAATTGCTCATGAATTGATCTTTTAAAAAGTTCCTTAACTTTTCTATCAGTTTATAAAGAAGTTTTCTAGTTTTTAAAATTTCTTCAATGAAGCAAGCCTAAAAGGCACAATGTATGCATAAATATTTAATTCCCTGAAATTAATTTCTGTACTATACTCATTTCTCTTGCACTGTGGTATGCTACTTTAATTATCTGGGAAAGTTGCTGACTTTTAGCATAGTTTTATATGTTATTAGCATTCACCCTTCTTAATTTAACTGAATCATTGATGGAATTATGAAGACTTTAGTTCCATTCTAGAGTGACTATGTCTGTTTTTCCTATTAGATGACAACATAATAATTCCATATAGGATGTTGGGTTTCTGTACTTATAGTTAATGATATCTCCCATTTGTGAGAGTTAGGATGTGAGTGTGTGTGTATTTGGAATAAAGTAGGAGGAAAAGGACACATGTCTTAAAAGGTTAAAAACAACATACCAAGATTGAACTATGAAGAAATAGAAAAACATGAATAAAGCTATAACAAAATATGATAGATGAAACAATAAGAAGTCTCGGATCAAAGAGAAAGCCAGGCTCTGAAAGCTTCACC
>NW_007000084.1:0-818 GCF_000164805.1 Carlito syrichta | reverse complement strand
TGTTTATGTGTTAGGGAAGCCCAATTTTCCTCAAACAGCAGTCTTAGAAATATTATGCGCAGCCAGAGGCCTGCTGTGCTCTGAGCCCTGAAACATTCCTCAACCTCCCTCCCCAATCCCACACTGTCTCTTCTCCTTTGTTGGGTATGTCACCCGGGTGCTCCTGAGTGGAGTGCTAGCAAGCTAGGGAACCTGCATCTGTGACCACAGGTATGGTTTTTCTGGACTGATTGCACTAGCATATGTGTTATTTTTCTGGATTTTGTGATTTTTAATAGTCATTTTAAAGTGTGTAATTTTCTATGATTTATTTCTCTTTCTGAATAAGCATTGCCATTTACGTCTGGTGTTGTATTGGAATATTGTATTATTTTATATACAGAAAGCCCCCTGTTGCAGTGGGGTCAGGAACCCACATGTCAGCAGCCCTCTGTTACTGGGTTACTATCCCAGTAACAGAGAAGAGTGCTCACCCCAAACCCAAGGACAAGTGGGAGTTGCTGGCTAAGGAACAGGGTGAGGGGTTTGGTGTTGACAGGTGGATACTCACTAAACAGACACAGGGTAGGAGATATGCTGTCTAAACTCACCCGATAGGACTCTTACTAAAGGCATACAAGGTCTTAGACATCGAAGGTGGGGGAGGAGGACCTTGATCAGGAGTTGGGGGAGGAGGAACTTGAAAAGTGATGGAAGATAGGGGATTCCCGCTAGACTGACTAGGCAGGCAGATTCTCTTCTAAACTGGGCCGCAGGAGAGGGGAGGGGAAGGACAAGATCAGGCCAGGTGGGGAGGGGTTCAGAGGAGCCAGAATGGG
>NW_007000083.1:0-1035 GCF_000164805.1 Carlito syrichta | reverse complement strand
AGACCAGCACACTTATAATTCGTTCTAATATATATTTCTAATAGTGTGACCATATAGGTAAGAAAAGTTTTGCTTCTTTTGTTTAGTAACTCTCTTCTTTTCAATTCAGAAACTGATCTGATTAAAGACATAGAGTGTATGAAAGCAAGAAAAAATCTTATGAGTATGGAGGCAAAGAACAGAATTAAAAGAGAAAAGAAACACGATTTTCCATGATCTTTTTTTTTTTTAATTAATGGTAAAATACCAAAAACTGGGGAAGAAGTCAAAAGGATTATATTATTCTATGAGTAAAAAATAATAATAATGATAAGATAATAATTTCCATTCAGTAGAATTTACCTTTTTTGGCATAGAGTTCTGTAAATCTTGACAAAGACATATAACATGCAAACACTACCAAAATAAAGGCATTTCACACTTCCATAATAAAATTACCTTATGCCTGTTTGAAATCTTTCATTCTTCCACAAATAGTCACTGGCAACAGGTTATATAATTTTTGTCCTTAATGCTTTTCTGTTTCAAAAATTTTACATGAGTGATATATAATATATAGTGTATGAATCAAGCTTTTATTTGGCATGACACTTTGGTAATCGATCCTTCTTATTGTATGCATCTGTAGTTCTTTGCTGTTGGTAAGGAGTTTTCTATTGTATAGGTGTTCCACAGTTTTTTTATACATTAAACAGATAAAGGACACAGGGTTGTTTTTTTTTTCTGGTTTTTGGGAATTAAGAATAAAGGCTATGTACATCCATGTACAGATTAATTATGAATCTCAGTTTTTATTTTGTTCAAGTCAACAAAAGTTGGATAAGAGTGAAATTTCTGGGTGTTATGTTAAGTATATATCGATCACACTTCATGAGAACCTGATGATTGATCTCCACAATTATTTTACCAGTGTGCATTTTTATCCAAAATATATGTTAGATCTACTTGCTACACTTGACAGCAATTGGCATTAACAATTTTTTGACCCACTCTAATAAGAATTCAACGTTTTTTTATGTGATTTTAATTTGCATT
>NW_007000082.1:0-855 GCF_000164805.1 Carlito syrichta | reverse complement strand
TAAAGTCTGACCAGGCACAGTGGCTCATACCTGTAATCCCAGCACTTTGGGAGGCCAAGGCTAGAGGACTGTTTATGTCTAGGAGTTGAAGACCAGCCTAAGCAACATAGTGAGACCTCGTCTCTATAAAAAATACGCTGAGCATGGTGGTGCACATCTGTAGTCCCAGTGACTCTGGAGGCTGAGGCAGACGGATCTCTTGAGCCCAGGTTCATACTACTGTATTCCAGCCTAGACAATAGAGTGAGACCCCAAACCAGTAAAAAAAGAAAGAGAGGGAGGAAGGAAGAAAAAAAGAACTTTTGATATTAGCTTTGTTGGGACTGGCCATTTCATGGGCAAGCAAAAACTCCAGAAAATAGCTTTCTGATTAATAATTCACATAGCCAATAAAAGTGCTTTCTCTTTACATTTATGCTGCTGCTTGAATGTTCGCTGTCCCCCAAAACTCACCAGGGAATCTTCAGCAGAGCTGTGGGCTTCCCAGCATGCCCAGGGCTTTGCACGGACACCCCTGTCTCTACAGAGTTTAGTTCACTGTTTGTCCTGATGTCCCAGTGACCCCTTTCTGCATGTTGGCTCTGTGTAGACCCTCACTGGATTTTTGGGAGAAACTGAGCTTGCCACACAGAGACACTCTTGCATCCTGGCCCAAGGGCCTGAGAGTAGTTGCCCTCCAGTTGTAAGAGCTCTAGAAAAGTGCCTATCCCTGGGGGGATTTTACAAATGATAACTACTCAGAGCCATTGAGAGCATCCTTTCTCAGGACATTTATGATATATTCTGTCATCGGTAGGTGGCAGTAGGGAGCTCCCAACTAGCTCCCTTTGCTACTTTATTGACCATGGAATCTTC
>NW_007000081.1:0-941 GCF_000164805.1 Carlito syrichta | reverse complement strand
GTCATGCCAAGTTGCCCAGGCTGGTCTCGAACCCATGGACTCAGGCAATCCTCTCGCCTTTACCTCCCAAAGTGTTGGGACTACAGGCGTGAGCCACTGTGCCCAGCCCAAAGGACACTAGTTTTAGAGAAAGCAGCATGTGCAGAACAACATTTTTTTTTTACAGGTCACTTAATCATAATTATTTTTAATTTTTTGTTTTTTTTAAATTAACAAATAAAAATGTATATATTTATCATGTACAACATGATGTTTTGAAATATGTATACATTGTGGATTGGTGAAATCAAGCTAATTAACATTAATTACCTCACATGCTTATAATTTGTAGGTATGTGTGTGTGTGCGTGTGTGTGTGTGAGATGAGAGCACTTATAATCTGATCTCTAGCAATTTTCAAGAATACAATGTATTGTTATTAACTACTCAAACCCACCCTGTATTCCCCCTCAGCCCCTGGTAACCACCATTCTACTGTCTACTTCTGTAAATTCAACATTTTTAGATTCCACACATAAGTGTGCAGTATTTGTCTTTCTGCGTCTGGCTTATTTCATTTAACAGCATGTCCTCCAGTTTCGTCCATTTTGTTGCAAATGACAGAATCTCCTTTTTTCTTATGGATAATTTTCCATTATGTATATATGCCACACTTTTTTTATCCGTTCATCCATTGGCAGGCACTTAGGTTGATTCCATATCTTAGATATTGTGAATAAAGCAGCAATAAACATGGGAGGACAGATTTCTCTTCAACATACTGATTTCACTTTCTTTGGCTATATATCAAGCAGTGGATCATATTGACCCTAATAAAAGTTAAGGTACTGATATTTGCAAGTTTTCAGAAATTAGAGAAGAGACAAGGTGATGTTTATATCAATGTGACTCTTGCTTGCATCATGACATTGTTGAGTGTAGAGAAGTCGCTGCACTGTTTT